>NC_057810.1:266390174-266392162 GCF_018294505.1 Triticum aestivum | reverse complement strand
GGGGGCGGGGCGGCGCGTCGAGGGGAAAAAGAGGGGGCGGGGCGGCGGCCTCGCCTTATAAAGGCCAGGGGAGGGCGTGGCTTGGAGGAGGGGGCAGGAGGAGGCCGGAGGCGGTACGGCGGCGGCGGCCGGCGTGCTCGGGCGGGACTCCGCCTGGGGTCGGCGGCGATGGCGCGCTGGGCTGGGCCTTGGCCTGGCAGGAGCTGGGCCGGCCCAGTTCGGTGGAGGGAAGGTTTTTTTTTAAAATAGACAGTTAAAGAAGTAAACAAAATAAATAAAAACAGAAATATAATATAGGCATATTATATATCAAAATTTTCAGAAAAAGATTTCCTATGAGATGAACATTATTCTAAAGTCAAAGAAAATACACACAAATTCGAATAAAGCAAAGAGTGCTTCTGCTCTAGTAAAATCCAGTAAAAATCATTTTAAAATACCAAAATTAATTCAAATTTATTTATCTCCATTTTTCTGATGTAGGGAATCATGTTACCCTAATTTCTGTATATTTTGTTTTTGGAGAAAAATAATTTGAATAAAACTCAAATAACTCCAAATTGAAAATAAATTCAAAATAACTTTGAATTTAATTCTTTGAAACTCCCAACTCATATTTCATATGTTTTGAAGAATTCATTTTATCTTCGCTCGTGAAAATCATTGAGTTGCATAAAGTTCCTGGGTTGGAAATATTTTCCAAATGAAATTCAAATATTTTCAACACCCCTTGTCATTTAAATAAATGGAAGAAGTCATGTCATCTTCTCTCCAGGGTTTTGTGATGAAAAATATTCGAATTCACGGAGATCACGAATGCAAAATGAAAGTTTGGGAAAGTCCTTTTATTCCCTCTCATTTAACTTTCAAGAAGTTTCAAGTTTCACTCAATCAATCACCCAACAATCAAACAATCAATCAAATCTACCTATTTATTTATAACATTCCAAAATTTAGAATTTTGGGATGTTACACAAACCCCCCGCGACATTCGGTCTCACGTCAACGGATTATATAGATCCTTGTTCTCTGCCGCTCCTAGGAGCGGCCTCTCTCTTGCCCCCGATTGTTGGGCCGGCTCCCAGTTGGTGTCTGAGGCGGAGAACGCGGCCCTTACGGCCCCTTTCTCCGAACATGAGGTCTGGGATGCCATCTAGGGCATGAACTCCTCCTCTGCACCTGGACTGGATGGCCTCCCTGTGAGATTCTTCCGGTCCTTCTGGAACGTGATTAAACCGGAGGTCATGGCTATCTTCGACGAGTTCTACGTTGGTTCCATTGATCCCAGGCGACTCAACTACGGGATCATCTCGCTCATCCCGAAGGTTCCGGGGGCGTCCGACATCCGCCAATTTTGTCTGATCACGGTCGTTAACGTCATCTTCCGGATCCTGGCTAAAGGGTACGCCAATAGGGTGACCCTGCTAGCTGACCGTGCCACACACCCCAACCAGTCGGCTTTCATTAAGGGCCGGTACATCTTGGATGGAGTCCTAGTCCTTCATGAAGTCCTCCATGAGGTCCGCTCCAAAAACCTCAAGGCGGTTTTTCTGAAGATTGACTTCCATAAAGCTTACGACACGGTTAGCTGGCCCTTCCTTAGGGAGGTTCTTCTTCAGAAGGGTTTTGACGACCGATGGATAACTCGTGTCATGCAAATGGTTACTTGCGGTCGTACGGCCGTGAACATAAACGGTGAGATCGGCCCTTTCTTCCCCACCCTATGTGGGGTCAGACAAGGCGATCATTTTTCCCTATTCTTGTTCAATATGGTCGTGGACGCGCTGGCATCCATCCTTGATAAGGCGAAAGCCGCAGGCCATATTCGTGGGATCACTCCCCACCTCGCCGGTGGCACAGGGATATCCATTCTCTAGTATGCCGACGACACTATCATTATGGTTGAAGGCTCGAAGAATGATATCGCCAACCTCAAGTTCCTCCTCCTCTGCTTCCAACAGATGTCGGGCCTCAAGATCAACTTCGAC
>NC_057810.1:266384592-266389991 GCF_018294505.1 Triticum aestivum | reverse complement strand
GTGTCTTTGGCCATCGCCAACAGGCTTAATTGCCGCATGGGCTCTTTCCCCACTACTTACTTGGGGACGCCCATTAGTGACTCCAGGCTTACCATCACGGACTTGCACCCCTCCGTGGCCAAGCTCCAAACGCGCGTCGAGCCCTGGCAGGGGCGGTGGCTGTCCAAAGCGGCCCGGACTATCCTCATCAATTCTTCCCTCTCCGGCATCCTCTTGTTTCTTATGAGCTTCTACAGCCTTCATAAGACCCTTCACAAGGAGATTGCCAAGATCCAGTCCCGCTTTTACTGGGCGGGCGACAAGGAGAAGCAGAAGTATCATATCGTCAGTTGGCCTGACATTTGCAAGCCCCGGGAGCAGGGGGCCTTGGCATCATGTGCTCTAAACGGATGAACATTGCCCTCCTCTCCCGCTGGCTTTGGCGAATCTCGCAAGGGCACGGTGGTCTTTGGCTTGACATCATCCGGAACAAATACCTGCGCGGACAGCCTCTCGCCTTCTGCCAGAAGTTTGGAGGCTCTCAGTTCTGGCAGTCGATCGTCCAGCTTCTTCCGGTTCTCCGTATCGGGACCTCCATCTCGGTGGGATCTGGAACCTCGACGCTGTTCTGGTTTGATCGTTGGGCCGGAGACACTCCCTTCGCGTCTCGCTTCCCTGGTCTCTTCTCCATCTTCGTTGACCCCGTGATCTCTGTTGATAGGGCCCTTCTTGACTTAGGGCGCCTTGCTTTCCGACGGGCCTTTGGCCCCATGGAATCCGCCGCCTGGCGTGAGTTACTCGACTGTGTTGCTCTCCACGAACCCTTGGTGGATGGTGGTCCTGACCTAGTGCGGTGGCGCCTTGAGCCTTCGGGCCAATTCTCCACCAAGTCACTCTACCTGGCCATCGCACCATCTGCCGCCCCCCTCCCTGTTTTGATAGTTTGGTCCATCTGCTTGCCTCTGAAGATCCGCATCTTCATGTGGCAATGGATTCGTGGCCGGATCCCGTCCGGGGTGGAGGTGCGCAGGTGCAATGGCCCGGGCACTGGCCTATGCCCGCTCTATGGGGTTCCCGAAGACTCAAACCACATTTTCTTCTCCTGCGTTTCCGCCCAGTTCCTCTGGAGCTGTTTTCGCGAAGTGGTCGGTGGAGATCGGTGCCACACCAATTTCCTGGACTTATTTGCCGAACTCCGGTCGTCCCCCGCGACTTCTCGCCACATTAGGTGGCTTGAGATTGGGGTCCTCGCCTGGACCCTCTGGACTGTCCGCAATAAGCTCGTGATTCAGCGCACTCCTCTTCGTCGGTCTACTGACGCTCTCTTCAAACTCTCGGGTTTCTTGCAGCTTTGGCGGCCGCTTAGCCGCCCCCTGGACCGCGACGCCATCTCAGCCTTCATCGCCGACCTCCGATCGATGGTCGTTCGCCTATCGCCGCCGCCCCCGCCGCCTCCGCTGGAGCCTGACTAGTCATCTTCTTCGTCCGGCGTGTTCTGTCTTTTTTTTTGTTTGGGCTTGTTGAGCTGTGCCCTCAGCAGAACCTTTGTACTTGATCGCGAGACTTGGGTGTGTGCGTGTTTGTGGACTTGACTCTGTATGTGTGCTCTTGGTGGTTTGCTTTATTTATAAAGCAGGGCGAAAGCCTTTTTCAGTAATAGGTTAGTCCCAGAAAATGATATAAAATAGCACAAAAAGTTATATAAAACATCCAAGATTGATAATATAATAGCATGGAACAATCAAAAATCATAGATACGTTGGAGACGTATCAGCGTCCGCCAGTCGGCTTGGCCCAGCCTGGCCCACCCGTGCCCCACAAATATCCCCATCCGAAAAACCATAGACATCGGTCAATTCGAACTCCACTTCAATCCCTCTCCGTCCACTCCACTTCTGATCCCCTCCGATCTGAATCGATGGCCGGCGACGAAAGCAGCAGTGGCTCCAGTGTAGAATCTGACGGCTCAAGCATCGATGTGGAGGAGGTTGGTGCCTACAAGCCAAACATGGTAGTGTAGCACTTTCACAGAAGTATCCCAGAGAGTAATCATCCCAGGGAAGACCGGAGGAGAGTATTTATAGTGGCGCTTCTGTCACACACACAAGGTCTCACGGCTCTTGTGTGAAGTAACCACTTTAAAGGGAGGTCTAGGGTGCTCATTGATCATCTATCCACTGATAGGAAAACTCTCAGTAGCAATCTCATTCACCATTGTAACCTCTCGCACGAGGTATCCCTCCATTATGAATCATCAAACGAGCATGACGTAGGGTATTACTCTTCAGAGGCTCGAACCTGGATAAACTCCTCATGTGATCTCCGATCCATGACTTCCAGCTCCGCTTGGACCCCTAACGAGGGATCTGACGGTATTTTGCACCGTCAGCAGTGGGCAAGGGAGAGGACGGCAGCAGGGGAGGCGCAGACCCCACGCCGGTCGATCCCGATGCCGTGTTCCACGCGTCAGTCCTCCGCCGCTCTCTCACGATGGCGGAGACGGATGCATGGCGCCTCCGCCACAAGAATGCCAAGGCACTCCGACTCACCATCGATTTGTCGGAACGCGGGGCAAGTAAGAGGTGGCGGGGGAGGCGAAGGTGGCCTGCCATGCGATGGAGCAGGATGCCTGCTCCGTAGGCTGTTGCACCGAAGTTGCAGCTCAGACTCCGACTTGACGAGCGGCTCCACCTCCAGCTCCGATGTCGACGCACCACCGCACGCCGACGCCTACACGGAGGAGGGGCACAACCGATCGACGGCCGGAAGGGGAAGGGGCCGGCGAGGAAATGGTGATTTCCTCGGCCCTTCCCCGTTCTGTTTATATTTTAACTATGGTTTAAGTAGTTTGGAGTATGGATTTGCACTGCCCACCGTTGAACTCCGATAAACTATGCTCCTTTTGTCCGGCGATGAAATGTTGATCCGATAAACTGCATGTATTGATTGTTTTTTACGTAGCGTTGCATGAGTTGTATGGTTTTAAGGTTTTAGATATGAAACGCGGGTGTGAAAGCCAACAAATAAGGCACCGACCGCGTGTCCGCGGGCGTTTGAAGGTCTGGATTTGCTGCTGTAGATGCTCTAAGGAGTGCGCTTTACAAATTACGATGACTCAAAACGATACGGTTATTCTCGAGTGCTTTATGAGCCAAATAACCGTATTAGGACGATTTGTCCATTTTGACGACTCTCGTGGAGTTGCTCCTAGCAGAGGCATGACGGTGCCGGCTGATGACGCAGCCGCCCAGCAGCACAGGCGCTCACTCCGCCGGAAGTCGCACCCAGCTACTAGTATCGCTAGCTTGTGCCTGCCTCGCCCGGCTGCCGCTACCGCCACTGTACACGGTTGCTTGCCGGCCGCGCGCGCCGTGCATGCGCAGCAGAGAGTTACGTACGCGCGTCGGATAGGCACGCTACTAGCGTAGCTTGCGGCAGCGGAATTTGTCAGACCGACACAGGGTGGCACTGCACGCTTGAAGTACTCCTATTAGTACCTCTGTATTCCTACAGTACTCTACGTCTGTCGCAACGGCAGGCCATCGTTGCGCTAGCTAGCCGCAGGCGAGGCGGGGCGAGCAGCCTAGCGTGGCGTCGGGGCTGCCAAGGGAACCCCGCCATGAGATCATGGGAAGATCACGCACGCGACGCGAGAGAGAGGCGCGTGCGATGCGATCCAACTGCCACCAACCGGAAGAAAAGGCTGATCAAGGGGAGCCGCGTGCGTCTAGGTGTACCCCGGCGACGGCGAGGCCCGCGCGTGCGCTGCTGCCGCCAAGCGTGCGCCGCATGGCCACGTGCGCTCTACTACACGACTAGTACCACGCACGTCCCGTTGCCGGCCTCGGCGGCAGGTGGCTCGCCGGCCGAGTGGACGAAACCTCTCGCCTTTCCTCTCTGCGGCGCCAACATCGTCGACGCTCCTCCTGGCGCCATAATCAGCCGCTAAAGTACTCGAAATGACCTGGGAACGGTCGAAATGCGCTCCTCCAAAGTAGGAGGGCGAGTGTAGAAAGAAAGAGAGCGAAGACGACGAGGGGGAAGCCGCCAAGAGTACGGGCGATTTGCTTGCAATCATGGTCATTGGGAGATCTCGGGCAGCAAACGGGATTTAGGGACTCGGCTCCCCTGACGTACTGCAGGGCGCAGTTGGGACCTGCAGTTGGCCCACCTGTCAGTGGCCCAACTGCGCCCTGCAGTACGTCAGAAGAGCCTCAGATCGATCGGTCGATCGACCATGCATCCACTGCACGCACGCACGAGGGCGGGGAGAGCGAGACAAGGCCCGACGCAGCGCATGCGTACGTACGCGGCATGGGCGTGACGTGTGGCTGGGTCTCGACAGTACCAAGTGGAGAGAGAGAGAGAGCGCGCGCTGCTTTTGCTTCATCACGCCCAGACCTGGCCAAACGGGCCGGCCCGGCACGGCCTGTGCTAATCGTGCCTGGCCCGGCACGGCCCGCCATGGCACGTTTAATAGCCGGGCCGTGCCGTGCCGGCCCACGGGCACTGCTCCTTGGCCCAGGCACGGCCTGATTAGTAAACGGGCCGGCCCGATGGCCCGTTTAGCACACTGGGCTGCACATTTTCAGCCTGCTGGGCTGATTTTTAGGCCTATTGGGCTGTATTTTAGGTATATATATATATAAATCTAAAAAATATAAAAAAATTAAACGGGCCGTGCCGTGCCGGCCCGCGTGCCCAGGCTCCAGGCCCAGGCACGGCCCAAGGCGTGCCGCGTGCTGGGCACGGCCCGTTTAGCCCGTGCCGTGCCTGGCCCATGGCGGGCCGTGCCGGCGTGCTCGCGGGCCGGCCTGTTTAGCCCGGCCCGTTTGGCCAGCTATAGTCACGCCACGCTCTGGCCCATGGCTTGCAGCTTTGGTTGGATGCTCTGCTCGGGGGGAAAGCCGGCCTCGGCTCCTGTCCTCCTCAAAAGCACCGAGCGCACCACGCAAGAAGAATGGATAAGAAAATTTATATAGGATTTTGTATACGTTTTTATATTTTTTTCAATTCATTGATTTCAAGTGAGTAAACAAAAACACCGAAAGGAGGCATCGCAAAAGAGAAGTGCCAAAAAAAAGAAATTAAAGAAAAACAGCTTGATTTAGGGAGGAAAACTTGGCGAATTCTAAAACAGCGCCTATATAGCTTAGCCTGTGCCTAAAGCACATGAATAGGTACTGCCTCCGCTCCATAATTCTATGAAATAGAAAGAGACAAGAATTATGGAATAAAGAGCAAAACATAGCAAGGTCAACACCTCGCAACACACTCGACCGAACACTTGAGCACCTTCGCCGCTATCAGAGTACACACTGAAAACTGCCGTATTAGTCCATACCGCCACAAGCATATCCGTGAATCTTAAAGTTGTCTGACATAGTTTGTGTGACGCTCCTTGCATGTGCAGGGTGATC
>NC_057810.1:265712316-265721580 GCF_018294505.1 Triticum aestivum | reverse complement strand
CGAGGGGACGCACGGTGATCCTCTCACTCCCATAGTACGCTCTCGTAGACTATCGTCCACTAGCCGCGCCGCCACCGCTAGCGACATTCTTGTGGAGGCGCACGGCGATGAGCGCCGCCACCACTGGCGACATTCGTGTGGAGACACACGGCGGTCAGCTTGTCCCACGGTACGTGCATTCTAGACTGAGGCCTCGTGCATGTCGGTGTAGCACTGAATGTTAGCTGATAGACGCTGTTAATCTCACTGTTTGCTGAAGTAGTTTACAGTCAATATGCTTTGCTTAAGAAGCTTCCTTGCCCTGTTCTGCACTCAATCTGCTTAGCTGAGATGGCATGCCAAGGCCGATTAGTTGCTAAAATATCCTGCCATATATTTATTGTGACGTAGATTGCCATGGTCTAGTAGCCAATCTGTTAGGTGAAATAGCTCTACACCGTTTTATAATCGATCTTTGTTGCTACGATGGCCTTCGATAGTTCGATGGATGTGTGCTCGGCCTCATTGACTGCTGAAACAGCCTGCCATAATTTAGCACTCAAATATGTTTGCTGAATTAGCTTTACATATATTTCGTTACTTAGATCTGCTCGTCCAAATATCTTGCCATAGCTTTAGACATCGACCTAGGTATTTTTTTTATGGACTTCATAAAAAATCATATATGTTTTTCCTGTAATATATAGTAGAAGAACTAATTTGTATGTCTAACAGATGGACAGGACTTGGATAACTTATGCTCGAAGATTCTCCGTTGCATATGTCGAGGGGGTTTAAAACTTCATGAACTTTATCAGAGCTGAGTACAGTGGTCCGAAATTAGATGTGCTCTGCCCATGTAGTAGTTGTATGAACTCAGTTACAAGACCCCAGTCAACTGTGCAAAATCATCTACACTTGTATGGGATGTCGGTCACATATATTAGGTGGGTTCATCATGGTGAAACTGTGAACGTCAATGTTATTGACTAGGTGGAAGCAGCAGATCACCATCTTGATCTGCCTGATGCTCAGGTGGAAGAGGAGGAGGAGGAGGAGGAGGAGGTGGTGGTGACGGAGCCAGTGAGTTTGACCAACATTGAAACAATGCTACGAAATGCTTGTGCATTCCGTGAACTTTCACCTGCAGAGGAAAAGCGGTGGGCCCGCATGTTGGAACAATGCAACGTGGCTGTTACCCCAGGAAATAAGCTGTCAATATTCTCAGCTATGGTCACCTTTCTTCAGGTGAAGACATCTGAGGGGATGACCAACAAATCATTCGTTGTGATGTTGGCTGCTTTCCGCAAATCTTTCCCAGATGCGTCTGAGCTGCCACACACCTACAGTAAAATGAAGAATTTCCTTTGTGAAGTTGGAATTGGATATGATATGATCCATGTTTGTAAGAATAATTTTTTTCTATTCTGGAAGGATTATGCCACCTTAAGAGAATGCCTAAAATGCAAATCATCAAGATGGAAAGATGGCGATGATGTGAAGAGGATTCCTCATAATGTTCTGAGACATTTTCCAGTTATACCAAGATTGCAGAGGTTGTTTCATGATGCTGAAACAAGAGAGGATGTATTGTGGCATTCTAGAAACCAAGAGTACAGAGATCAGAATGTAATGAATTATCCATCTCATGGTAGTGAGTGGAAAAGCTTCAATCATAAACACAAAAAGTTTGTTGCTGACCCGAGAAACATTAGACTTGGCTTAGCTTTAGATGGATTTAATCCATTTGGCCACCAGAGCGCCACATATAGCATGTGGCCAGTGCTTGTTATCCCTTACAACATGCCTCCAAATGTCTACACCAAAGAATCAAAATACATGATGGCATTGCTCATCCCAGGTCCAAAAAGTCCTGGAAAGGATTTTGATTTGTTCATGGAGCCTCTTGTGGAGGAACTTCAACAGCTATGGAGGGGTGTTCTCACTCGAGACCTATATAGCAGCCCACCAGCTGATTTCTTTCTGTGTGCTATTATAATTTGGTGTATCCATGATTATCCTGCTTTGGGCACTATGTCAGGGCAAATGACACATGGTTACAATGCATGTGTTTGTTGTGACAGGAATCCGCTGTCATAAGCAATACTTAGCAAGATCTGTTACATTGGACACCGTCCTTTCCTTGCTGAGGACAAGCCGCATCCTAGAAAATACCAAAGACATGTGTTCAATGCAAAGAATGAAAACCGTGATGCACCAAAGAGGCTTACCGCCGATGAGTTGCAAGTGGAATTAGAGAAGGTCAGGCATATTACACCAGGAAACCATCCTGGTAATGGTAGCGGGAAAAGGAAGCATGGCAGGGCAGAAGAGAGATTATTGTTTACCCGCAGGTCCACTTTGTGGGACTTGGAGTATTGGAAAGATTTGGATCTGCGGCATAATCTTGATGTGATGCACATCGAGAAAAATATATGTGACAGCATTATCGGCACACTTCTTAATATTGAAGGCAAGACGAAAGATATCTTAAAATCTAGGATTGATTTGACACACCTAGGTATCAGACAGGATTTGTAGGTGCAAGATGAAGGTAAACCACGGGATATGGCACCAGCTGTGTACGTCTTGGACAAGGTAAAAAGAAAAGAATTTTGTGAGGTCCTGTCACGTGTGATATTCCCACATGGATTTGCTTCCAACCCCGAAAGGAGAGTCAGTGCAGATGGAAACAAGGTACAAGGGTTGAAAACTCATGGCTGCCACGTCCTACTTCAAAGGGTTTTACCTGTTATCCTTAGAGGATTGGGCCGCCCTGCCTTATACAGAGCAGTTGCAGAGTTGGGACAATTCTTCAGGGAACTCTGCAGTAGAAATATCAGGATAGATGCTTTGGAGCATCTTAGAGACAAGATACCAGCTATCCTATGCGACCTTGATAAGATATATCCTCCAGCCCTCTTTGATGTGATGGTGCATTTGGTTGTTCATCTACCTGATGAGGCACTACTTAGAGGTCCAGTACAGTATGGTTGGATGTACCCTATTGAAAGGCGGCTAGGCACTTTCAAGGGCTATGTTAGGAACAAAGCTAGACCCGAGGGTTCCATTGCAGAGGCCTACATTGCTATAGAAGCGTTGACATTTTGCTCAAAATACATTGAAACAGTTGATCAACTTAGCAAAGAGGTGGGTGAAGACAATCCTGGGCTCAATGTTTTTGATTATTCTGTTTGAGTTACAGGGAAGAGTCGACAAGAGGACAAACCTAAAGATTTGGACAAAATGGTTTGGTATGTGTTGAATAACTGTCTTGAGATACTACCTTATATCAAGTAAGTGCTAAGTACTGCAGCTTATACATCGCAATCTACTAAACTTGTAGCACATTATTATATATTTAGATGTTTGACGCGATCACTATGTTGTGCAGCATCTACAAAAAGGAGTTACTCCCGCAAAATCCAAGAAACATTGACAAACTAGTTATGGTTGGATTTGCGAAATGGTTCAAGAGCCATGTAAGCTTTTGAATTGCACTGTCAGTTTTTTTAATATATTGAGTACATAAGATGATCAGCTTGTCTATTTTCTAACCATAGGTTAAGAAGATGCGGGAGGATGGGCATGCAGTTGATGATGCCCTTTACTCACTAGCAATGGGTCCTGATACTCGGGTAAGACATTATGAATCTTGCGTTGTTGGAGATGTGCGCTAGAACACCCTTGCACAAGACGAACGCAGGAAGACACAAAACAGTGCCATCATGAGCACGGATACGTATGACAAAGAGACAACTGAAATGTATGCTAACACAACAGACATTGTTCTTGCAGTATATCTATAGTTTCAGGGATCATCGGTGTGTGGTTCTGTTGTGCTGTCGTTGGTATAACCTGTTTTCCAGGATCGCAAAACCCAGAGCTGATGATTATTTCAAATCCATCAATGTCAAGCCGGCGTACCAGACCAACGAGCCTTTTATTTTGGTAAATCAAGCAACACAGATATTTTTCTTGGAAGACACATTTGCACGTAGCGATGACTGGAGAGTATTGCAAAGGTTTGAGCAGAGGAATTCCTTTAATGAAGTTGCACAACAAGATGATGCTTACACTGCTCCTGATGTACAAGATAACACAGATGTTCCTAATATCTTTGAGAACCATCACATCAATGACGCCGGTGAAAAGATTGCCTGTCGTGCTGTGGACATACAAGAGTTGATCAAGAAGAAGCCAACGTTCGAGGACGTTGAGGACGAAGAAGAAGATGACACTGTGGGGAATTACGATTCAGACTGATACACATGGCAAAGATGTTGACACTGCTGCTGCGAATGATGATTACATTGCTTTTGTCGTATTTGCCTGTCAGAAGATGTTTTTTTATCTACTATGTGAAATTGTGTTTGCTATGACAACTGAAACTTGATGAAGATGTTGTTTAGTATTTTGCTGTGAAAACATCACTTGTTATGTATGTTGATTTGTGTTTGGTGATTGTATGACGACTAAAACATGATGACATTGTTGTTTAGTTTTACTCATATTTGGTTGTGAAACTTGAATTTGATGACATAGTTTGCTGTTGGACTGCAATTTGCTCGACGTCTTCGAATGAGAACAAAGCTGACCCGACAGGGCCTCTACTAATTTATTTATTTATTACCAAAAGGGCCTCTGCTATTTATTTATTTATGAGCAAAAGGGGATACCCCGTGATTTCCGTTAATAGAAATCATTAGATGTTCACAACACTACGCCAGCCTGCTACACAGGTTTCATTCATTACTAGTTTCAGCAAAGTGCTCATGTCATAGCCACTGAATACATCACGAGTGCTACATACACTGCAAATAAAGAGACAATCATCCTACAGAGCACATCGATTTTGCCCATTATCTTCACAAGCTCTGTAATCTCCTCATTGTTGTCAAGGTCGTTCAGCAGCTGTTGCTTGGCCATGATCAGAGGAACTACATCTTTAACCTTCTGCTCTGCATCTTC
Organism: Triticum aestivum; assembly: GCF_018294505.1. Taxonomy (NCBI): domain Eukaryota; kingdom Viridiplantae; phylum Streptophyta; class Magnoliopsida; order Poales; family Poaceae; genus Triticum; species Triticum aestivum. The sequence goes on along the minus strand of NC_057810.1, from coordinate 265,716,630 downwards.
CTCTTTTGTCATTCCTTTAGTTACTTGTCCAACACCCCAACCTGCTGGTATTGGGATTCCTCGGCTAACCAAATAATCAGCGTAGTTGCATTCCCCCACATCAGCAACTTCCCAGAAATACAAATCACACGAATCTTCCCTTTTCTGCACGAATCAAATTGGAAGGTCATCAACCAAACTATTAAAAAAATCAGCAACTGAAAGCAGCAAAACAACACTTAAACATATTATTACCCCATGATTCGGGCATTTGTAGAAGACTCGGCCAGGGTTGAGGATTGTGCTTGAGACGTGACAGTAACTCTGCGTGATTTGCAGTAGTGGCACCACACCAACGACAGTGGGTTGCGATGAGCAATCAGCTGTGGTGCGCGTGTTGGTAGGGGTGAGATGAGACCCACAGGCGATGGTACGGGTGGTGACTTGGCGCATATCTGGTTGTTGCCTGCTGAAGAGCAAGTGGACGAGCAGCCAGCAGACATGGTTGTTGCGGCCAGAGCTTCTGATGCTAGGCAGAGTAAGTAGAGAAGAGGAGAAGCGAACGTTGGATATGTCAGTTTCATTACTTGCAGAGAAGGATAGCACCATATAGAGTCATAGTCTAGGTTTGGATTCGAACCAGCTACAGGAGCACGTTTCTATTTTTTCTAAAACTCAGCAATGTCTCTTTACTGGTACACTAGCTTGTTCTGTACACCTTCTCAAGTCTTTGAATTTCTTTCCCTTTTTTGTGAGGAAGGAAGGAGGACAAAATTGAGACTTCCTGGGACTCGAACCCAAGACCTCTCAGTTGAAAACCAAGGGTGCTAGTCACTTATGTGGCGAACGTTCCCTGGGAGGAGGACGGTAGACGAACGCATTTTCCTCGCAGTTTTAGTTGCGACATAAGATCGAACGGTCGCAGTTTCGGGAATTTTATCAGGCGAACGAGCCCAGTTTTTCTTTTCTTCCTATATATAAAAAAGTATGCTACTTGGTGTCGGCTTAGTCAAAAAACGATTGTACCAACCTTGACCGTTGGATTGACATTCAACGTCTGTCGTGTTCTTCAATCTCTTCTTCCTCGAGCCGCCAAAGCCAAACCAGCGCCGGCGGGACCACCTGCTCCCGCCTCCCACGGCTGGTTGTGCTGCCGCGCACGCATCATGGCCACATCGCACACTAAAACTCTGCACATCTTCCCCGGCTCATGTTGGTTCCCGTCCAAGGCCTCACCATCGTCCTCAACCTTGGTTCGCTCGCCGCGGCGCCGCCCTCCGGTGTTGTCAACATGGTCAACAACCGAGAGGAATAAGGAGATGACTGTACATGGTGAGGATGACAGTAGGGACCCAGCAGCACGCGTAGTAATTTTGTTTTTTCGGGACGGAGAAGCGTATCAACTGGGTTGTGCGGGACCTGTGGCCCATCTAGCCTAGGCTTTTATTTCATAAATTTAGCATATGACCAGCCCAGTTTGTTTTTTTCCTTTCTGAAAATGGCTAGCCAGCTATTTTGTTTTTTGCAGAATAACCAACGGAGGCCTACTTGCTTTTCTATGCCCTGTTGGGCCAGAAATCTTTCAAGACAAGGAGGGATGCATTTTGCCCAGAAAATGGGCTATAATTAATAAGAAATGGGCTATAAGTAATAAGAAATGGGCTATAAGTAATAATAAATGGGCTGTAAAATGAAAAATACAACAAACAGGCAATTAGTTCCAAAATACTTTTTTCTTTCGGATTTTGATATTTTAAATTTCATTGTTTTTGTACAGGTAAAATTTCATTGAATTTAAATTAAGGTATATTTAGTTTTAAAATTAGTTTGAATCTGGCTAGAAACTTCGGGTTGTGTGCTGTTTGGGACAGATTTGGAGGCTGACATGTGGGTCTACTAGGTTGACGTGTATGAAAGGCTTTGTCAACTTAGTCCACAAATGATTCTAGCAGCAGTGACCGTTGGATGTTAATCCAACGGCCGTGCTGCTTCTTCAATAACTGATATTCTTGCTCCAGCCACGCAAACCAGCGCCGGTGGGACTGCCTGCTCCCGCCTCCCGTGGTCGGCTGTGCTGCCACATAGGCTGCACCGCCCCACCCTACTTCATTGCTGGCCAGGCCATTCCTCTACTCACCCACACCTCTTGTTATTTTCCGGCGACGGCAGACGGATCAGTAAATCCTCGTACTCCCCACCACATGGGCAACCATTGTCGATTCTTTCCCGGCTTGTGTCGTTCCCTTCCTAGGCCTCGCCGTCGTCCACCGCCATGGTGCTCTCGGCGCGGCCTGGTCAACATGGTCAATGAACGACATCCATCGGACGTGGACTACGTGGAGAGGCTGATAGCTGGGTCCATGGCCGCACACAAGGAAATGCCTCCTTATTACGCGCAAAATAATGATTCCTCCAGCTGACAGCAGGGACCCACCGGAAGGGCCTACGTATTTCATGAAAAAAACGTTCCCCCCGCTGACAGGTCGGACCCACCAGCTATATCTTCGCACGCAAGGAAGTGCCTCCTTATTACGCACAAAAAATAAATACCCCCTGCTAGCTAGGACCCACCATAGTGGGAGGCTGACCTGTGGGCCAACTAAGTTGACAGGGACAGAGGGCTTTGTCAACTTAGTCAATATGAATGATTCTAGCTCCAGTGACCATACAATGTCCATCCAACGGCCGTAGTGCTTCTTCAACCTCTGGTCTTCTTGCTCCAGCCGCCCAAACCAGTGCCGGTCGTGCTGCGTGCTCCTGCCTCCCGTAACCGGCTGTGATGCCGCGGAGGCCTCAGCGCCCCATACTACTCCCACCACTGGCCAGGCCATCCCTCTACTCACCCACACACCCTGTTATTCTACAGCGACGATAGCCTCACACCGCAGCTGAACCAGTGAACCCTCGTACTCCTCTCCGCACGGGCTTCCACTGCTGCGTCTTCCCCGGCTCCGCATCGTCCCCCTCCTAGGCCTCGCCGTCGTCCACCGCCATGGTGCTCTCGGCGCGATGTGGTCAATGTGGTCAACGATTGACTTCCATCGGAAGAGTACTGTACGTGGAGAGGCTGACAGTTGGGTTCACGGCAGCCGCAAGGAAGTGCCTCCTTATTACATAGAAAATAATGATTCCTCCAGCTGACAGCGGGGACCCACCGGACGGGCCACCGTATTTTGCAAAAAAACGTTTCCCCCCTGACTAATGGGACCCACTAGCTACATCTTCGCACGCAAGGAAGTGCGTCCGGGCAAAAAAATGATTCGCCCCCCTGACTGCTGGGACCCACCAGCTACATCTTCGCGCGCAAAGAAGTGCCTGATAGCCGGGACCCACCTGGTCGAAGCGTACGTAGCGTTGTCATTCTGGTCGCGAACGTGTACGTACATATTGGTCGATGTAGAGGCGCGCACGTGTCATAGTATAGGCGTGCACGTAGCATGTACATGTACGTACAGCGGCCAGAGTGCAAGAAAGTAAATATGGCCACATACGTACATACGGGCGGGGTCTCGAACGCCTACTCACGCATATGTACAGCCAGGGCTCATGTACATGGCTGCGATGGAATGGAGAAACTGCGTCGTTGTCGTGTTCATGGGGAGGCAACGGAATGCGTCGTGTTGATTGGGAGGCAACAGAATGTGTCGTGTTCATCGGGAGGGAACAGAACGCATGGGAGCCAATCGACTTGGACAGAACAGCCGATGGAAACGAGGCCTGGCGTACCGCAGAACGGAGGAAATGGCCTTGTGTTCGACCGGCCACGTTCGAAACAGGATCTTGTTCATCAGGAGGGGTCTGGCATACTGCAAAACGGAGGAAACAGACTTGTGTTGGACCTTCTACGGTCGAAACGGGGTCCTGTTGATCGGGAGGGGTGTGGCATGCCGCAAAACGGAGGAAACGAACTTGTGTTGGAGCACTATGGTCGAAACGGGGGTCCTGTTCATCGGGAGGGGTGTGGCATACCGCAAAACGGGACTCCACGAGATATTGTTCATCTCCACTGTCGACCTCCTCCAGCCTCCACGGGCTACTATTCATCCACAGTCGACCTCCTCCAGCCTCCACCTGCGACTGTTCATCCAGCCTCCACCGTGCGCTACTCCACCGGCTACTGTTCAACCACCCCTCTCCACGGGCTCCTGTTCAATCACCCTTCCATGGGCTACTGTTCATCCACCCCTCCACCGTCTACTGTTCATCCAGCCCTCCACGGGGTCATCCTGTTCATCCAGTCCTCCACGGGGTCGTGTTCATCCAGCAACAACCGGCTCGATCGATCGGGGTCCTGTTCATCCAGAGGCAACACCACGGGGTCATGTTTATCCACCC
>NC_057810.1:265699665-265712020 GCF_018294505.1 Triticum aestivum | reverse complement strand
AGAGGCAGCATCGATCGGCTTCAGTTAGCAGCACTAGCGAAGGAATCGCTCGATCGCTCGGGTTTAGTAATGCGTAGCCTGCAGTGCAATCATTCGAGTTCAGTTAGAGCCCAACGCCTCGCACACACACGCGTACGTGTACAAGAGAAACGCGCATCGCTCGGCCCCCGACCACCCACCATAACCGGGAACTCCCCGAAATTTTCCTCGCCCATGCTTCTACCACGGGTTTTTCCGTCATGGACGGCCCAAAGAATGTCATGCAGCTGCATCTCCGGCCCGCCCAGGACGAAAAGCCCATTTTCTGTCATGATTTTTTGTTATATAAGTAGGAGCCCACCACATCTATGGTGATACCGGGTTTTGTCACAATTATCGTCATAGAAGTGTCATAAGTATGACAGGAAAAAAAATCGTTCGGCCCAAAATGTCACGGATGTGTCTTTTTTTTGTAGTGTGTTAAACAACCTCCCACCTTTGTTAATCCCAAGAAACCTAGTCATGTTTACAAACTTCACAAAGATCTTTATAGTCTTAAACGAGCCCCTGGAGCTTGGAATAATTCTTGACTAAGTTTCTTAGTGAGACAGGCTTTGAAATTAGGAAGATTGATTCAACTCCTTTCACTAAAAGGGTTACTAGAGAATTATTTATGTGAAAAATTTATGTTGACGACATCATATTTGGTTCTACAAACCCCCATTTTAGTTGGAATTTGGAAGGTTGATGTTGGAAAAGTCTGTGATGTCTATGATGAGTGAGCTCAAATTTTTCCTTGGTTTGCAAGTCAAGAAAACTAGGGAAGGTACCTTTGTATCACAAACAAAGTATACCAAAGATCTATTCAAGAAGTTCACATGCAATATAGCAAAGGTATGAAAACTCCCATGCCTACTAGTGGACATCTTGACTTGACTAAGGATGGCAATCTGGTTGATCAAAAGGTTTACCGATTGGTTCTCTATTATATCTTTGTGCCTCCCTTCCCGACATTATGCTAAGTGTGTGCATGTGTGCATGGTATCAAGCTGCCCCGAATTAATGTCATCTTAAGGTCATAAAAAGGATAGTGAGATATTTGATTCATACACCAAATTTTGGCATTTGGTACCCTAAGAGGTCATCTTTTGATCTTGTTGGCTATTCCGACTCGTACTATGTCGGTGACAAGGTTAATAGAAAATCCACTTTGGGTACATGTCAATTTCTTCATAAATCCCTTGTGTCTTGGTCCTCCAAGAAACAAAACTCGGTATCATTATCCACCACCGAAGCGGAATACATAGCCATGGGATCATGTTGTGCACAATTACTTTGGATGGCCCAAACTCTCAAATACTATGGGATACACGTGAGACATGTTCCATTGCTTTGTGATAATGAGATTGCTATTAAGATTGCACACAATCCCGTGCAACATTCTCGAACTAAGCATATCAAAGTTCATCACCATTTCATTTGTGATCATGTTGCTAAAGGTGACATAAATCTTAAGCATGTTCATACCGACAAACAATTGGCGGATATCTTTACCAAACCTCTTGATGAGGAGATATTTTGTCATTTGAGGATTGAATTGAATATCATTGATGCCTCAAATTTGGAGTAGAAACTCCTTCGGATGCATGCAAGGGATGAGCTTATATGACTAATCCTTGATATTCTCTTATGATGAAGATCATATGTCTTGGATACATTTGCACCGTTGTGTTGCATCTAACCCCTTGTAGGTACTTGGATGAGTCTCGTTTCACAAGATTGCAAATCACTTTATCATGAGCAATCTTGTCATGACCAAGTATCAATACTTTGGTTGTTGTGTTCAAAGAGCAAGAACACACTCAATATATCCTTTGACGACTTCTTTATGATGAATTTCGCTCTTGTTAATTTGGATAAATGGATGATATTCCTTGGAAGACTAACCAATGTAGGAAAGATGAGCTTCAAATAGATAAGAGATGCTCCCAACTCAATTCATTTGAGCATCCACTACAAGTTCAACTACATGATCAAGTTTGACAACAAGCCCAAGATATGTCCTCACATCTTACAGAAGCTTTGCTCCAAGTCATGAGTCAAAGAAACTCAACAACATGTGAATACATTGAAACGCTTAAATGAAAAATGGTAACCCCATTTTGAGCTTAACGATGAGTATGACCTATGATCAAGTGATCTCACTTGAATCCTAAGTGACTATACTCTAACATAGGCGACTTTGTCGCCGCCCCCCTCTAGATGAAGTTCTCTAGTGTTTCCTTTCCTTAGTTGCATATTTTGCTAGAGTGCCTTCTCCTTCTAAATTGAAAAAACTTCATCTAGATTCTTCTCTTTATTTTCTTGCATGTTGTTCATCGATCTAAACCCATCGGCCACAGCGAAGTGCAATTGAACCTTGCATGTTGTTCATCGATTCCACCGAAAAGGACTAATTCGGTTCCACTGATGCGCTCTATTTGTGATTCCTCAATCTCGAAGTCACCGATCAAAATCAATCATAGTCACCGATTTCATTGTTGAGAAAATGTTTTGCCAAATCTACTTATTCTTTCCTTCCAGCTTCACTCTTGATTCTTTTTCCTTTGTCTGCAGCCAAAGCTAAACTATGCCTAGTTGTGCTTCTTCAGGATCATACTCACTTGACTCACAACCTTGAAACTTACCCTTCTTGGAAATTGATGTCAAAGGGGGAGAGAGATGAACATAAAAGCTTATTCACAAACATCTTCTAAAAAGGAAGAGAGAGATGCAGTATCAGAAGAGGAGAGAAAATTTACATGTCTCTAACAGGGGAGAGATATGTTGTCAGTTTATCCTTGTTCTGAGTTAGTTTGCTCTAATTTTGTAGTTTGCTCTGATTTTGTTTCTCACCCTACCTACTCCCATTATCCTATGCTAGTTTAGGGGGAGAGGAAGTTCACCCTTAGGGGAGAAAAATCCTTGGAAGTCTATTGCAAATCTTTTTGGGACATGTCTATATCTAAAGGAGTACTCACCAAGTGGTACTTATCTAACACATGTCATCCCAATCTTGGTACTCTTGTGGATCCTATGGCTTCTCTCTTGTTGAAGTTTCCTTGTGTTGTCTAACATTGTTTTCTCAAGATCATTTCTTCAAGAACTGGTTCAAGGACCAGAAGTTAAGTATACGCATCTCACTCATGTACATGATGATCTCTTTTTTTGCACATATTGTTTGCAAGAGGAAATCATAAACATGAAGGTACATTTATCATCATTGTTGCTTTGATGCATATAGCCAAGATATATGTAACTCATTACTCATTCTATCATGTTGTGCATTCACATGTCTTCAACTCTTACCATAAACATGATTGCACACCTAAAGGGGGAGCTTATGCATGTTACATATTCCTTAAAAGCTTGAATGATCTACTCATCACATCCTTGCTTGAAGCTTTGATGTATGTTGTCATCAATTACCAAAAAGGGGAAGATTGAAAGCACATTTGCTCCCTTGGTGGTTTTGGTAATCAATGACAACAATATTGTTGGACTAATAGTTTTATCTAGAGTATTTCGATAAGCCCAATGGTGACTTGGCAAGGACAAGAGGATGTGGGGCCTTCAAAATGCTAAGGACATGGATTGGCAAAAGCTCAAGACTCTACATTTTTGGTTAAGTGATCCAATATCAAATTGAGTCCATAGGAAAGGCACTACTATTAAAAGGGGATGAGGTTTTGATGATGATCTGGTTGCTCAAGTGCTTAGTGATATTGCTCCAAAAACCCCAGCCACTTTCTCTATCCAAATATGTCCAAAATCCTTCAAGCCAACTCGGTCCCACCGAATCCTACCTATCTGGACCCATTGAGTTCATCTGGACACTGCCACAGCCAAACCTTAACAAATCGAATCCACCGATATGGATCTCGGTCACACCGAGATGGCCTTGCCAACTCTTTATCATTTGTTGCAATTATTTCGGTCTAACCGAGTTTTGCAATCGGTGCCATCGAGATGGCTTGCCAACCTTCTATTGCCTTATAGCTTTATTTAGGTCTTACCGAGATGATGCAATCGGTGCCACCGAAGCGAAGTTTGCCCTACCATTGCAGATCGGTCGCTCTGAGATGTTTCCATTCGGTCCCACCGAGACCTCCAACGTTCATATATTTTATGTAGGTCAGTGCCACCAAGTTGGATCAAATGTGTGTAACGGTTGGATTTTGTGTGGAGGCTATATATACCCCTTCACCCCCTCTTAGTAAGAGAGCCATCAGAACATGACTACACTTCCACCATTAATTTTATGAGAGAGAACCACCTACTCATGTGTTGAGATCAAGAGATTACATTCCTACCAGTTGAATCATGATTTCTAGCCTTCTCCAAGTTGCTTTCCACTCAAATCCTTATTCCACTATAGCCAAATCTGTGAGAGTTGAGTGTTGGGGAGACTATCATTTGAAGCATAAGAGCAAGGAGTTCATCGTCTACACACCATCTATTACCTTTTGGAGAGTGGTTTCTCCTAGATTGGTTAGGTGTTGCTTGGGAGCCTCTGACATGATGTGGAGTTGAACCAAGAAGTTTGTAAGGGCAACAAGATCGCCTACTTCGTGAAGATCTACTCGGGTGTGGCTAGTCCTTCATGGATGGAAGCCATGGTGGAATATACAAGGTTACTTCTTCATGGACCCTTCGTGGGTGGAGCCCTCCGTGGACTCACGCAACCGTTACCTTCTGTGGGTTGAAGTCTCTATCAACGTGTACATACGATAGCATACTACTACATGATGCTGCTAACGCAACACTACAATCAGAGATCCTTCAACGAAGTTGTGTGTGATGCGTTAATCGCAAACGGTGATGTAAAAAACCGTCAAAAAAGATGCAAAACATTTGCAATGGCAAATACATCAAACACGGTTCATATTATAGTTGTGTGTGCGATGCGTGACATACGGTTAATCCATAAGAACTATTTGCAATGAGGCAGAACAACAGAAAAGGGAAGCCATATTAAGGTGTGTGCGACATACGGCATACAGTTTGCTCGGATGAACTGTTTGCGATTAGGGAACGCAACAAAAACGGTGAGCGATATCAAGGTGTGTGTGATATAGGGCATACACTTCATTCGCATGAACTATTTTCGATTAGGGAACACAACAGAAATAGTTCAACTTAACATGATGTGTGTGATATGCGGCATACAGTTCACATAGATGAATTGTTTGCAATGAGCCAAAAGAACACAAACGATTCGTGTAAACAAGATGTGTGTTATACGCGGTAAACAGCCACTCGGATGAACTATTTGCGATGGGAAAATATAACACAGACGGTTACTACAGTTAATTTGTGTGTGATTTTGTGTGTAGATAAAACTTTGGAAAATGCAAACTAGTTGCTTTCAATGACTAGGAGTATCGCACACGATGCTTGTGCGGGTACTCGTGTGTGATGATTAGTAGGTTACAAATATGTTTCGTTATGCTAACATGTGTGTGGTAACACATGACACAACATATGGTTGCCGGGTTGTGTGATCCACTTAGTCTTCCCGCGCTCCAGCGAAGGCTTCCCGCGCTCCACAGGGGTTAATTGTAAAATCCCCAAGCCAGCTGCTACCTATAAATAACCACAGCAATGGCCGCCGGTGACGACTCGCTACTAATCTACTTGCTAGCTAGTTACCCACACATACTGGCATACCCCCAACAGCTGACGACAGGATGGAGTTGCGCAACGGGAATGGGCGTCGGATATCATAGTTTAGGTTAATTAATTATACCTCTAGAGTCAGATGAGGTGTAGTTAATTAACATAACCTGAGATCAAATAACTAAAGCTTCCCCAATGCGATCGTGTGCTGGCCCCAACCGCTAGCAGAGCGTGCGCGGAGGGACGCGACCCGAGCAAGCCTTGGCGCATAAACGACGAGTAGAGCGCACGGAGGGGCGTGAGCAGAGCGCGCCGTGGCCGCCTATGGCGAGCAAGAACATGCTTAATTATTGCATATAGCAGATGAACATAGCCGGGAATAGTTGTCCAATAATATTATTTTTGATGACATGCATTAATATATTCTTAGTTAAATCTAAGGTCAAAGTTTGGTACTACAAAATACGAAGGGGGCCAATAAACCACTACGGAGGTCGTCGTGCCTATACGAACACAGACGCCCAATGCAGAAATTAATGGCATTATACACGTGTCCCGCAATCCACGCCAATGCTTCCCACCTCTTCCCTCATCGGTTTCCTGCCACTAGCAAGTGGCTTGCTCCATATGACCCAGGCGGCAACGCATCATAGCGACAGTGTGTGCAGATCTAGTCCACACCCATCTACCATTAGTTATACCAAGCATGCTAGGCACCGACAAAAACTTCAACATCGACCCCTTCCTGTGTTACATCTTCGGCGAGGAGAACGAGCCAGAGTAGGTCGGGGAGGAAGAGCTTCATCGGCCGATGCTGGCGCCATGGACGATCGGTAGTGATATCGACGTGCCAGTCCTTGAGGGTGCAATGGACATATTGTAGAGGAAGTGTGATGAGCAGTTTGCCATCCACCATGCAAAAGATCCATAGCTACTAGGCGGCATGATCGACGACCCACCCAAAGAGCCGACGTCATCGGTGCTCATCAAGAGCCTGATGCCTCGCAAGGAATGGGCACAGGACCTCTGCGATTCAGTTATGAGACAGCCAACCTGTGGCTTCATCATTGCCGGTTGCGGCCGTGTTAACCTAGATCACGATGATGTGGTGGCCAGGCTCAAGCATATCCTTGGCGGAGTTGACGTCCCCGGTGAAGTAGAACATCGCCACTGTAGTATCTTGAGGATGCAGGTGATGGACAGAATTTGCTACCAGGGCAGAGACATGGAAATGGAGCAGTTCCACGGAAATTTCATGCACGCGATTGCATGTTTTCATGCGCTTCTGGAAGTGGCCCAGTATCCCCAAGAGCCTCCCAGCACTAGCAGCTTCGTAAGCGGAGACGAGTAATGTGGCCGCGGGTCGGGACACTCAAAATGAACGGCCGCAAGGGTGCTGATCATGGAGTTCGAGAAGACCGTCATCGGAAGGCCACCAGCTCAGACTTTCAGCCTATATTTTATTATAATTGTATGGGAATGTCGCATATCGACATTTGAAGTCACTAAGCATATGTATCTCGTGTGTGTTTTGGGCATTGCCGCATGTGGCATTTTAAATTATCCTGAATATGTAAGACAATTATTAACCATTGCAATTGTAAATTTACCTCCATGGCGAGCAGAGCGCGTCGCGGCTGCCTCAATGGCAATTAAAATGCATGGATGGACGCGATCAGAGCACGTCGCGGCCGCCTCAACGACGATCAAAGCGCACGGGGGGCACGAGCAGAACGCACCGCGGCCGCCTGAACGATGAGCAACCACACATGCATATTGGAATTCTGGTCAACCTTCTCGCACCGCGTGGGAGGCGTGATGGCCCATCCATCAGACACGATGGTGATATTTGGACCGTGTGTGATAGTGGGCAGATACGTACACGTCTGACAACGAGGGCCCACGTACGCCATCCAGGAACTGTTTCGGGCTTCGAGCCCCAAACCATCAATAAATTTTTGGGAAAATTTTATTTTTGCCACTCTATATTTTGCCAATTTTCCTTATGCCACTCTAGATTTTGACATTTCACTTTTGTCACTCTTAGTTTTGGACAATTATCACAATTGCCATTCTGTGGCAAAAGCAAAATAATTTTATTTCACTTTTTCCACTCTTAGGTTTTGACAATTATCACAATTGCCACTTTGAAAATTTTGTTTTTGCTACGGGAATGGCAGTTGTGATAATTGTAAAAAACTAAGAGTGGAAAAAGTGAAATGTCAAAACATAGAGTGGCATAAGGGAAATTGGCAAAATCTGGAGTCGCAAAAACAAAATTTTCCCTAAATTTTGAGCTTATTTCTCGTCAAATTCCAGATTATCACACAATAAGTAATTGCAAATCTGTTCACACCGACCAAACCTAAACGTGTTCCCACTCAGCACTGGGCTAAATAACTACCCACTCGAAAATTACTTCACAATTCCTCTCCTCATCACCCAAAAAATAGGTCTTTGCCATGGCTGGTAGGAGGAGTTTCGGGTCGACATATAACCAGGGAGCAAAGACCAAGGCCGCGGAAGCACTAGGGAGGTCCCGCCGCTACGTGGCAGCCGCAGCAGCGATGTCCTTCCGTGCCGCGGAGCCCTCGAACGAGCTCTCACCGGCACGCAAGGGCTCTCACAAGAGCACTTGCTGCATCGACGATCACGATGAGCTGGCGGTGCTGAAGTCCTTGGCCGGTGACGATGACATTCTCGCTGGCCTAATTGAGTAGCAGGAGCTGGTCGATAGCTTGATGAAGCTACTCGAGATTAGCGATGCCTCGGTTGAGAAGGCGACCGGCCTTGTCGAGCAGCTCATGGGTGACAATGCAAAGCTCCTCAAGGCGCTCGCCGAGAATGAGGAGGAGGCCACCGGCTGGAAGAAGCTGCATGCGCAGAGCAGTGCCTAGGGGATGATGCTGAAAGCGGTTGTTGAGGAACTGATGGGTGACTTGAGGAAGCTCCGAATCAAGCGCGAGCTGGAGGTGGAGAAATTTGTGGCTGCTGTCAAGCCAAGTCGTGAGGAATAGAAGGAGCTGGAGGATCTCGTCGCCTGATGATCCATCAAGTAGAGACAGTAGTGACCCAGATCATTGTCTGTGATTTCCTTCTTCTCTTGCCCCTTTTCTTCCAGGCGTTGCTCCATGTGGTGTTTTAAATTATCCAGAATATGTAAGACAAATTTTATCCGCGCCATTGTAAATTTGTCGACGTATTATCCATTGCCATTTTATTTGTCGTTGTATTATCCGTTGCCGCATGTGGCATTTTAAGTTATCCAGAATATGAGTTGAAAAAAAGAATAAAGCAAATGCTAACGTTGAGCGGGGCCATGGGATCACAAGCAAACACCCTCCATCCAGGTGCTTTAATGAAGCGTGTGTTAAACAGTGGCTCAGCCGCCTTTAATGGAGAAGTTGTGAGTGAGGCGGGCGGCTGGTGGATGGAGGTCAAAAGCTCGCTTCCCGGTGAGCATGCGCGGCCTTGGCTGCTCGCACATGTCCCGTCGAGCCTGCGCGGTGGACAGGTCGCAAGCATCCCATTGAGCATGCGTGGTGGGCTGCTCGCACGGGCCCCGTCGAGCCTGCACGACGGACTTCTCACGCTCTTCCCGTCTAATCAAACAGCTGCACGCATGCCATCGAGTATGGTTAAATTTTGGCACAAAATACAAAGATGACCAATGAACGAGGACCGAGGTAGTACTCTCCCATAAGAAAAGAGGGATGTGTGGCCGCACTTAAATGGTTACAGGAACACACACGGTTCATATAATAAAACGTTTGCGATATTAATGTGTCAGCTATTTGTTTCAAAAGGACTTCGTTGGCTATTAATGTGTGCACCTTGTCTCAAACAGGATGATTTTTTTACCATGGCATTTATGTGCCATGTCATGAAACCATGCAAGTTTCATGGTTTTTGGGTGAGTTTTGGATTTACTGGGATTTAAAAACCGAGATTCTAAATGTTTCAGGATGACGAGATGTTTGTAATCATTCACATTCCTTCAATGAGACCTAAACATGCACCCAATGACACATGTACGATTTTCCACCCATTTTGCTTCACTGGAGCATGTGCTTGTAGTTCAAATTTGAGTTATGGGCATTAAATGCCTAGAAAACTCAATTAATATATAAAATGGCCAAACAAACCCTGCATAGTTTCAAATTTTAGCATGACACTCATGTTATTCTATGTGGCATGTAGAAAACAAAATACAAGGCAAGAAGAGGCAACGATCATCATTTCGGCCACAAGAGAGGCATGTTTCCCTACCAGAACCATGAGGGTTGCTAGAAGCTCCGGTTTGTAAGAGGCTTGTAATATAGCTTGGCCCAAATTGGACAATTTTTTTACCACGACATATATGTGCCATGTTGTCATGCCAAGTTTCATGATTTTCTGGTGAGTTTCGGATTTACTAGATTTAAAAATCAAGATTCACAATGTTTGAGGATGGGCCCAGATGCTGAGACGGTTGAATTCATTCTCATTCCTTCCATGGGACCTAAACATGCACCCAAGGATACATGTACGATTTTTCTAGCTATTTTGGTGCACTGGAGCATGTATTTGTAGTTCAGATTTGAATTGTTGACATTAAATGCATACAAAACTCAATTAATCCATAAAAAAGGTCAAACGACCCCTAAATAGTTTCAAAGTTCAGCGCGAATCTCTTGTTGTTCCATGTTGCATGTAGAAGAAAATACAAGGCGAGAAGAGGGAGAGATTATCGTTTCGGACACAAGGGGGACACATTTCCCTATCGAAATCACGAGGGTTCTTGCGAGAGGCTCCGGTTTGTAAGAGGGTAGTAATAAAGCTTCGGCCAAATTGGATAACTTTTTTACCATGACATATATGTGCCATGACGTGGCACCATGCCAACTTTCATGATTTCCTGGTGAGTTTTGGATTTACGGGGATTTAAAAACCAAGATTCCCAATGTTTGAGGACGAGCCAGGACGCTGATATAGTTGTAATTCATTCCCGTTCCTTGCATGGGACCTAAATATGCACCCAAGTATTTTTCTAGCCACTTTGCTAAACTAGAGCATGTGTTTGTAGTTTAGATTTGAATTATGGGCATTAAATGCCTAGGAAACTTAATTAATGTATAAAAGGCCAACGAACCCAGAATAAATTTAAATTTTAGCACGGATATCCTATCGTTCCATGTTGCCTGTAGAGAAAAATACAAGGCAAAAAGAGGCAGCGATTATCATTTCACCCACAAGAGGGACATGTTTCCCTATCAGAACCACGAGGCTTCTTGAGAGAAGCTCTGGGTTGTAAGAGGCTTGTAATAAAACTTGCCCCAAAATGGACAATTTTTTCCACGACATATATGTGCCATGTCGTGACACCGCCAAGTTTCACCATTTTTGGATGAGTTTTGGATTTAGGGGGATTCAAAAACTGAGATTCTCAATGTCCGAGGCCGAGCCATACGCCTAGACGGTTGTAATTCATTCTCATTCTTTGCATCCGACCTAAACATGCATCCAAGGACACATGTATGATTTTTGTAGCCATTTTGGTGCACTAATATGAATTATGCACATTAAATCAATGCTTATAAAACTTAATTATAATGTATAAACAAGGCAAACGAACCTTGAATATTTAAAGTGGATCTGGTCAACCGTCTATCACCTGTGGGTAAGCACTGTGCGCATGCATCGTGCTAGCTCACGCTTCCTTCTATACTAAGTTTTCCATATTAATGGTGTTATATATCCAAACACGCTAGCGTTTCCCGCCGCTCCTCCCATCGGTTTCCCGCTGCTAGTGTCAATTCTCATAGAAAGCTAGGCGGCGACACACCGGTCATGTAAATATTGTAGACGGTTTCTAAAAGCACAAAAGTGTGTGATAGTAGGGAGTAGGTCCCGTATGGTGACCAGCGTGAAACACCTTAAAGGCAATGAGGCAAGTCTTATCAGTAAGGGGCGGCTTCCCATCCGCTAACCGAGTCGAATAGAACGCAGAAGTTAAGCATGCTGGGGCCGAAGGAGTCTAAGGATGGGTGACCCAGTGAGAAGTTGCATATCTCAACCTTCATTAAAGCGCCATGATACGGTCATTATAGATATTTATTTAAATGTGTCTGTAGTGACCTGTCATGATGATTATATAAACCTTGGGATCCTTGTTTTGGTAACTTGTAGAATATAG
The DNA here is from genome assembly GCF_018294505.1 of Triticum aestivum. Classification (NCBI taxonomy): domain Eukaryota; kingdom Viridiplantae; phylum Streptophyta; class Magnoliopsida; order Poales; family Poaceae; genus Triticum; species Triticum aestivum. The sequence goes on along the minus strand of NC_057810.1, from coordinate 265,700,208 downwards.
TTTTTACTTGTTATTTCTTGTTCTCAAAAATCAGAGAATGATCGGGATCTGTAGGCCCACACAATCTATCCCTTTGACCCAATGTACGAGAAGGGTTTGACCATGACAGTTTCCTCTTGCTCTGTGTGCTATGTTAGAGCAAATCAAGTTTGAGCACATGTGTTGGACGACACCCCCCTACCCCCGCCCCCACCTGCCTCGAGGTTTCGGAACCGATATCGTACGTCTTTAACCTGGCTAGGGGTACGATGTCCAGTTTGTAATGTTACTAATGTAGTTGGTGCCCCATTGAAGTTGTGCATTCAGGATTTAACAAATCACACACCACCCATACATTTTTTTCGGGTCGCATGTAGGGTATAGGGGGTGTTCTGATCGAGCATGTCTCTCTTGTACGGTTTAGACGATAGACAAATCTGTGGGCTCCCCGAGGTCTATATATATATATCATCCTTGACCGATAATGAGGGGAGCCCACACAATCTATTCCTTTGACCCAACATACGAGAAGGGTTTGACCATGACGGTTTCCTATTGCTTTGT
>NC_057810.1:264898421-264962021 GCF_018294505.1 Triticum aestivum | reverse complement strand
ATTTAAGAGGAGGGGGCGGCTGGCTTGGGGGAGGGGCCGTCTCGGGAGGCATGCTCCTCCCGGACTCGGGCCGCGGCGGCAGCTTTACTCGGGACTCCGGTCCCGAGCTGGTGCGGGAGACGGCGACGGCGCTGGGCCGGCTCGGTTGGGCCTTCGGCCCAGTCGGGCGCGCGGAGATATATATATATATATTTTAAAGAAATTCCACCGAAACTTAAATAAATCTTAGAAAAATAAATAAAAATCTAAAAATGCCAAAACAAAATTTCACCGTCTAAATAAAATATTTAGAACAGGATGAACATTTTCTTGGCCCTAAAATGCAATTTTGAAAACGTGCAATTTTTCTAATTCAAATAAAATTGCAATAAAACCAAATAAAATAATTAAATTGATTTTAATATTTTGCCTCTAATATTTCATTTATTTTGGAGAAGTCATTTTATCTCCTCTCATATTTTTTTTTAAAATATTAGGAAGAAAAATAATCAAAACCAATTGATCCCCTTTTCAAAATTTGAGAAAAGCTCAAATATGAAAATAACAAAATCCCCAACTCTCTCTGTAGGTCCTTGAGTTGCGTAGAATTTCTAGGATCAAGCCAAAATGCAATAAAATATGATATGCAATGATGATCTAATGTATAACATTCCAAATTGAAAATTTGGGATGTTACAGGTATGAACCATAGAGAAGTTGGAATACAGTAGGTAAAGAATGAGTTCATTACAGTACCTTAAAGTGGTGGTTTATTTTCTTATACTAACGGAGCTCATGAGATAACTCTGCCTATGTTGTCTCAATATAGCCGGTCCCAAGCCGGGTAAAGGAGGAGGGTTGTGATAGGCTTGGCGAGCCAACGTAAAAACTCAGCCACTCTTATGGAGATGAAACCCAAAAGATTTTCGTTGGGGCGTAACCCTCTTAGCGACGCGCCACATCGGAACCCAGGTGTGGTGGAAAATGGGCAAGGGCCGGGCCGTCACCCCCCAGGTGGCGCGCCGTATCTTGATCCGGATACGGTAGCAAGTGAGCGAGGATCGGGTCGTCGCATCCTTAGTGGCGCGCTACATCGGCGCCCGGATGTAGTGGAAAATGAGCAAGGGTCTTCGCATTTGACTCGACGAGTGCGAAGGGTAAGGAAGTAGCTGAGCCTAGGAGGATTCGCTTAGGTAGCTGGAACATAGGGTCTCTGACAGGGAAGCTTCGGGAGCTAGTTGATGCAGTGGTGAGGAGAGGTGTTGATATCCTTTGCGTCCAAGAAACCAAATGGAGAGGACAGAAGGCGAAGGGGGTGGAGGATACTGGCTTCAAGCTATGGTACACAGGGACGGCTGCAAATAGAAATGGCGTAGGCATCTTGATCAACAAGAGCCTCAAGTATGGAGTGGTAGACGTCAAGAGACGTGGGTACCGGATTATCCTGGTCAAGCTGGTAGTTAAGGACTTGGTTCTCAATGTTATCAGCGCGTATGCCTCGCAAGTAGGCCACAATGAGAACACCAAGAGGGAGTTCTGGGAAGGCCTGGAAGACATGGTTAGGAGTGTACCGATTGGTGAGAAGCTCTTCATAGGAGGAGACCTCAATGGCCACGTGGGTACATCTAACACAGGTTTTGAAGGGGCGCATGGGGGCTTTGGCTATGGCATCAGGAATCAAGAAGGAGAAGATGTCTTAAGCTTTTCTCTAGCCTACAACATGATTGTAGCCAACACCCTCTTTAGAAAGAGAGAATCACATCTGGTGACTTTTAGTAGTGGCCAACACTCTAGCCAGATTGATTTCATCCTCTCGAGAAGAGAAGATAGGCGTGCGTGCCTAGACTGTAAGGTGATACTTGGAGAGAGTGTTGTACCCCAGCATAAGCTGGTGGTTGCTGACTTCCGCTTTCGGATTCGTGTCCAGTGGGATAAGCGGGCCAAAGTCACTAGAACGAAGTGGTGGAAGCTCAAGGGGGAGGTAGCTCAGGCGTTCAAGGAGAGGGTCATTAAGGAGGGCCCTTGGGAGGAAGGAGGGGATGCGAACAATGTGTGGTTGAAGATGGCGACTTGCATTCGTAAGGTGGCCTTAGAGGAGTTTGGAGTGTCCAGGCGAAGGAGAAGCGAAGATAAGGATACCTGGTGGTGGAATGATGATGTCCATAAGGTGATTAAAGAGAAGAAAGATTGCTTCAGACGCCTATACCTGGATAGGAGTGCACACAACATAGAGAAGTACAAGATGGCGAAGAAGGCCGCAAAGCAAGCTGTTGGTGGAGCAAGGGGTCGGGCGTATGAGGACCTCTACCAACGGTTAGGCACGAAGGAAGGCGAAAGGGACATCTATAAGATGGCCAAGATCCGAGAGAGGAAGACGAGGGATATTGGCCAAGTCAAATGCATCAAGGACGGAGCAGGCCAACTCTTGGTGAAGGATGAGGAGATTAAGCATAGATGGCGGGAGTACTTCGGTAAGTTGTTCAATGGGGAGAATGAAAGCTCTACCATTGAACTGGACGACTCTTTTGATGAGACCAGCATGCGTTTTGTGCGTCGAATCCAGGAGTCTGAGGTGAAGGAGGCTTTAAAAAGGATGAAGGGGGCAAGGCGATGGGCCCGGATTGTATCCGCATTGAGGTGTGGAAAGGTCTCGGGGACATAGCGATAGTATGGATAACCAAGCTTTTCAACCTCATTTTTCGGTTAAACAAGATGCCAGAAGAATGGAGATGGAGTATATTAGTACCAATCTTCAAGAACAAGGGGGATGTTCAGAGTTGTACTAATTACCGTGGAATTAAGCTAATGAGCCATACAATGAAGCTATGGAAGAGAATCATTGAGCACCGCTTAAGAAGAATGACAAGCGTGACCAAAAACCAGTTTGGTTTCATGCCTGGGAGGTCGACCATGGAAGCCATTTTCTTGGTACGACAGCTTATGGAGAGATATAGGAAGCAAAAGAAGGACTAGCATGTGGTGTTCATTGACTTGGAGAAGTCCTATGATAAGATACCGCGGAATGTCATGTGGTGGGCCTTGGAGAAACACAAAGTCCCAGCAAAGTACATTACCCTCATCAAGGACATGTACGATAATGTTGTGACAAGTGTTTGAACAAGTGATGTCGACACTGATGACTTCCCTGTTAAGATAGGACTGCATCAGGGGTCATCTTTGAGCCCTTATCTTTTTGCATTGGTGATGGATGAGGTCACAAGGGATATACAAGGAGATATCCCATGGTGTATGCTCTTTGCGAATGATGTGGTGCTAGTTGACGATAGTCGGGCGGTGTAAATAGGAAGTTAGAGTTATGGAGACAAACCTTGGAATCGAAAGGGTTTAGGCTTAGTAGGACTAAAACCGAGTACATGATGTGCGGTTTCAGTACTACTAGGTGTGAGGAGGAGGAGGTTAGCCTTGATGGTCAGGTGGTACCTCAGAAGGACACCTTTCGGTATTTGGGGTCAATGCTGCAGGAGGATGGGGGTATTGATGAAGATGTGAACCATCGGATCAAAGCCGAATGGATGAAGTGGCGCCAAGCTTCTGACATTCTCTGTGACAAGAGAGTGCCACAAAAGCTAAAAGGCAAGTTCTACAGGACGGCAGTTCGACCCGCAATGTTATATGGCGCTGAGTGTTGGCTGTCGGAGTAAATGACCATGGGTAGCCTAGCCGGCTCCCCTGGTTCTTTAAAAAATGACAGGCCGATCGAGCCTTCAAGCACCCAAGGCATGGGGCCGCCAACCCCTGGACGACTGTCTCACAGGCCGACTACCGGAAGGCGGCCCGGCCCTAAACTCTTGTGAGGAAAGCCACAGGAAGGCCGACTCCAAGAAGCCGGCCACGAGAAGACCGACTCCAAGAAGCCGGCCCGTGGCAAGTGGCCAAGATCGTGCCCTCAAAGTCTGCACGCACATAACGGTGATGAGATGGGGCGTGGCAACAATGAAGCCTGCCACCCCTGAATCCCGGAGCACACATGGCCACAGTATGCTGTATGGGGCAGCCATGACCCGTCCGGCGTGGCACTATTGCCATGCTGACCATGACGCCACCCACGAGAGGCTGTCAGTACGGCCCGCGGGCGGTGGGCCCCTTCAGTCAGAGAGACACCCGAAGGCGGCCACGCCTCCCCCAGCCGGCCTGGGATGTAGACGGCTCCCACCAGCCGGCTCGATCCCTCCCTCGAAGTACGCGCCCCATTAAGGAGACAAGACGAGGTAAGGCTACAGTGAGAGCCCGCCAGGTGGCGGCACTATAGCCATGCTTACCTCGACAAAGCCCTCGTCATCAAGAGTGAGGCAACATTAACCAGCCCCCGACAAGACCCCCAAGCGGTGGGACCTGCCTGTCGACCAAGAGGCCGGCAGCCGGCGGGACCCACCAGTCGGCGGGCCCCAGCGGCCGGTGGAGAAGCCGGCGAACATAGACACTAACGGCTAGGGCCCACGCCCAGCCGGATTACCATTGCACCCCTAGGGGGTAGGCCTATATAAACCCCCCAGGGCACCCATGCAAAGGGTTGATATCTTAGAGTTTTAGACACTACATTGAGGGGAGAAGAGAGCTAGCCTTGCCCTTCTTCTTCCTTTCGCCGAATAGCTCAAGGAGCCTCTTGTAGCCACTTGTTGATCTAGTGATCATGCGGAGACCCCGCAGAGCAGGACTAGGGGTGTTATCTCCATGGAGAGCCCCGAACCTGGGTAAGATCCGCCGGCGTGCATGTCTTCGCCTCATCCCGTTTCCAGGCACCGGCGATGTCTTACTGGCTCCCACAATGATAAGCCATCCGTTGGCATATGTCACACCCACCACCCGACATTTGGCACCCACCATGGGGCCAGGTGCACCGTCGTCCGGAGACCTACTCTGGACGGGAACCCTTTTCCTTCCCAGCGAGCATAGCCAGCCCGACACGCCCGATGGCGCTTGCCCCAACACACTGCAAGGCGTCGATGACGCCTGCGCGGTGAGCTGCCTCGACGATCTTCTTGGCGAAGCCCAGATCTCCGACGAGCCTGCGTCCGACGCGGGCACAGGCTGCCCCGAGAGCTGCCTCGTCGGCCTCCTCGACCAACTCCACGTCTCCAGCGAGCCTGCTGCGGATTCGAAGTCGGTTGGCTCCACCGACCCAATGCTTGTTGACTCCGACACAGCATCGCTTGACGCTTTCCCCACCAACGTAGTGATCTTCGACGACCCTCTTCCTCGAGCCGACAGCGGCGGCAGCACCGTCACCGAGGTACTAGTCATCATCCACGGCGTCGCCTCTGGCGAGAATGCCCACGATGCCCTACAAGCGGTGCTGCATGATTTGTCCGCCCTCATCCCGGCCGATGCCGACGCCGAGACGCTGGAGGCACGCCGCCTCGCCCTCATAGCGGAGGGCCAGAAGATAGCCTCCATGAGACGCCTCACTGAGGCTCACTAGCGCGAAGTCGACCACGCCGCCTTTGGTACGCCGCCTCCTGACGGGCGGAGCCGAGCCGGCATCATCAGGAAGCGCGGCGCGGCCATCGCCAACATGCTGGGAGCAGACCACCCAGTCTATGCCACGCCCCTAGAGAACCTACGCGCCGCCTAGTCGGTCGTGGACGAGCTGAATGGCGTGGGGGCCGACGAGCTCCCCTACATGACGAGACGCATCCAGCAGTTGATCGACGCGGCCGCAGAGCGGCATGAAGCCGGCGCCCGCACTGGAAGTCCTCCCCCACGCCGAGAGCACGGTGCGACATCACGGACGCTGACTGCGGGCAGCGCCCGCACAAGGCAAGAAAAGGAGCCGGCTGCTAGCCGCAGTCGGACTCGAATCACCATCGAGCGCGATGCAGAAGGCCACCCTCGAGCTGTGGAGCGACGAGGCGATCCACCTCCTCCTCTGCCTCGTGGGGAGAGATATCCCACCCCGCCGCCTGTCACGCATCCGACTCTCAGCGGCTGACTAGGCCACCTCAAAGGAGTCGGTGAGAATGACGCCCGCCATCGGATCGACCGCCTAGCGCGATCCCTGGCGCTAGAAGAAGAAGACGATGTCGGCCCACCTTGCTTTGGCCCCCGCATCCGCGACGAGCCCTTCCCCAAAGGGTTCGCACTCCCAAGAGACACGCGCAAGTACAACAGCTCCGTGAAGCCGGAAGATTGGTTGATCGTTTACTCCACCGCAGTTCGCATAGCAAACGGCAACATGCGTGTTGCTCTGAAATATGTCCCCCTCATGCTCCAAGGCACGACACGCACCTGGCTCAACAGCCTCAAGCCTTACAACGTCAACAACTGGCTAGACTTAACAGAAGCCTTCATCCGCAACTTCACCAGCACCTACAAACGGGCTCCCAAGCACGACAGCTCTCCTTGTGTGTTCAAGGGCCCAATGAATCAACTCGCGACTACCTCACACGTTGGGCCGAGCTCCGCAACTCCTGCGACAGGGTGCACGAGGTTCAAGCCATAGAGTAATTCATCGCCGGATGCCGAGAAGGCACCCTCCTCAAGCACCGACTCCTTTGCGACGAGCCGACTACCCTCGATGAGCTGCTGAGCATAGCACACAAGTATGCCACGGCCGACTCTTCAATGAAGACTGAGCTTCGAGTAGACGCCTCCGGGAAGGTGCTCGCTCCGGCTCTCAAGACGCCGGCTGGAGACTCCAACCGACGCCCGTACCGAACGACAACAAGCGCAAGGCCCCTGTGCCGCCTTCCACCAGTCGGCAAGTGGCCACAGTTGAAGAAGAACAACCCGAAGGGCGGCCCATGCCCAAGAAGCAGAAGGGTGGCAGGCCGGCTTGGCAGCCGGCTTTCTCCTACGAGCAAACCTTCGATGCCCCTGCAAGTTCCACAGCAGCGCGAAGGCGTCCAACCACATGACTCGGAAATGCCATTGGCTCACACGAATCTCCAAGGGCGAAGGGCTGGTGCCGCCTCCGCCTGCTGGCCAGTCGCCTCTAGCCCCTCAGCAGCCGGCCGCTCGACCAGCAGGCGGGGCTGTTCAAGACGAGTTCCCTGACGAGCATGCTGCCTACGTCGTCTTTACAAGCTAGACTGAAGACCGGCGTAGCCGGCACCGACATCACCAAGAAGTCAACGCGGTCGCCTCCAACAAACCCAAGTTCATGCACTGGTTGGAGAAGCCTATCAGCTGGAGCGGGGCTGATCACCCAGAGGTGATGCCATCTCCCAGCTCTTACACATTGGTTTTGGACGCCACCCTCGCGACAGAAAGGCGAGCTGCCCGTTTCTCCCGCGTGCTGATAGACGGCGGGAGCAACATCAACATACTGTACCGTGACACCATGGAGAAGCTGAACATCAAGACGAAGCAGCTCATGCCTAGTCAGACTGTGTTCCACGGCATCGTACCCGGCCTGTCCTGCTCACCAATCGGCAAGATCAAGATAGATGTTCTCTTTGGGGACAAGGATCATTTCCACCGAGAAGCAATATGGTTTGAAGTAGTGGATCTGGAGAGCCCTTACCACGCATTGCTTGACAGAGCCCTTACCACGCATTGCTTGGCCGACCTGCTCTGGCCAAGTTCATGGCTGTACCCCATTACACCTACCTCAAGATGAAGATGCCGAGTTTCAAGGGCATCATCACCATAGCCGGAGACTACAAGAGATCCTCTGAATGTGCGGAAGCTAGCAGCCGGCTGGCCGAGTCCCTCGTGATCGCTGAAGAGAAAAAATGCTGGATCGAGTCGTGGCCATGGCCGGCAAGCAGCCGACCCTGTACCCTAACCCCAAGGAATATGATGCTCAAGGTTCTTTCCAGCCGAACAAAGAAACAAAGAAGATACCTCTGGACCCGGAGAACCCGAAGAGGTTTGCTGTCATTGGGGCAAACCTGGATAGCAAATAGGAAGGCGAGCTCGTCGATTTCCTCCGTGAGAATCGGGACATCTTCGCATGGTCCCCCAAGGATATGCCGGGTGTTCCGAAGGATTTCGCCGAGCACAAGTTACATGTCCGAGTAGATGCAAAACCAGTCAAGCAGCCCCTCCGCCGACTGTCGGAGGAAAAGAGAAGGATTGTAGGAGAAGAGATAGCCCGGCTTCTGGCAGCCGGCTTCATTATGGAGGTGTTCTTTCTAGAGTGGCTTGCCAACCCGGTCCTTGTCTTGAAGAAGAATAACAAGTGGCTCATGTGTATAGATTACACCAGCCTCAACAAAGCCTGCCCCAAAGATCCATTTGCCTTACCTCAAATCGATCAAGTGATAGACTCCACAGCCGGATGCGAGCTATTGAGCTTCTTGGATGCTTACTCAGGCTACCACCAGATAAAGTTGGATCCATCCGACCGCCTTCATCACACCGTTCGGAGCTTTCTACTACCTGACTATGACATTCGGCTTGAGAAATGCAGGTGCCACTTTTCAGCGTTGCATGCAGAAATGCCTCCTCAAGTAGCTCGACAGAAATGCCCACGTCTATGTAGACGATATCATGGTGAAGACGGAGAAGCGCAACACCTTATTGGAAGACCTCAGAGAGACATTTGAAAACTTGCGCCGGTTTCAGATCAAGCTCAACCCTGAGAAATGCGTGTTCGGAGTACTAGCCGACCAGCTTCTAGGCTTCCTGGTCTCCGAACGCGGCATCGAATGCAACCCAGTGAAGATCAAGGCCATAGAGAGAATGGAGATTCGTACCAAGCTATGAGACATCCAAAAGTTTACCGGATGCCTGGCCTCCCTGAACTGCTTCATCAGCCGTCTTGAAGAGAAAGCTCTCCCCCTCTACCGACTCATGAAGAAGTCCACTCACTTCGAGTGGCGCGACCAAGCAGACCAAGCTTTCCACGAGCTAAAGAAGATGCTGACCACGCCGCCTGTCTTGGTGGCACCGACTGAGAAAGAGCCCATGCTCCTTTACATTGCCGCCACTAGCCGGGTGGTCAGCACCGTTATCGTGGTTCAGCGCCCAGAAGAAGGCCGAGCTCAGCTAGTCCAGAGGCCGGTATTATTTGAGCGAAGTACTGTCCATCTCGAAGCAGAACTACCCGCACTACCAGAAGATGTGATATGGTGTATACTTCGTCGCCAAGAAGCTCAAGCCCTACTTTCAAGAGCACCCCATCACGGTCGTATGTACTGCCCGCTGCCGAGATCATAGGCAGCCGGGATGCATCCGGCTGACTGGCAAAATGGGCCATTGCGTTGGCTCCTTACACAATCTTCTACCAGCCTCGCACCGCCATCAAGTCCCAGGCATTGGCCGACTTCCTTGTCGACTAGGCCGAGACCCAGTACCTGCCGCCGGCCCCTGACTCCACTCATTGGTGGATGCACTTCGATGGATCCAAGATGTGCACCGGCTTGGGAGCCGGCATCGTGCTCACCTCTCCCAACGGCGACAAACTCAGATACACATTGCAAATTCATTTTGCTGCCTCCAACAATGTGGCCGAGTATGAGGCGCTCATACACGGGCTCCGGCTAGCCAAAGAACTCGGCATCCGCCGGATCCTGTGTTATGGTGACTCGGATTTGGTAGTCCAGCAATCATCTGGCGACTGGGACGCCAAGGACGCAAACATGGCGAGCTACCGCTTCCTTGTTCAGCAAATCAGTGGATATTTTGAAGGATGCGAGTTCCTCCACATGCCACGGGCCGACAACGAGCAAGCAGATGCCCTGGCACGAATAAGCTCCACCCGACAAGCTATACCAACCGGCGTCTCTCTCCAACGCCTCCTCAAGCCATCTGTCAAGCCATCTCCAGAATCTGATTCCATCTTCGTACCGCCTGACCCCGACGCAGTCGGATCCAACTTGGGGAACCAAGCAGGCGGCTCGGGGACTTCGACAGGCGGCTCGGGACTGCCATAGTCGCACCCGGCCCGGGGACTTCTGAACTCGGCCCGGGGACTACAGCAGTCGGCCCGGGGACTGCATCGACACAACAGGCGGTGGCTGACTCCAACTCTTCACCACCCAGCCCACCCACCCTGGTCGCAGTAGCCATATTGGCAATAGAAGAAGTCACAGCTCCATCATGGGCCCAGCCGATCCTCAACTTCCTGGTAAACAGAGAGCTGCCGACTAACAAGATCTCGGCAAGACAAGTCCAACACCGAGCCGGAGCATACACAATAATGAACCGAGAGTTCGTCAGGCGCAGCATCACTGGAGTCTTCCAGCGCTGCGTCAAGCCAGAGAAGGGCATAGCAATCCTCAAGGACATCCACCAAGGCGAATGCGGCCACCACGCGGCCTCAAGATCACTCGTCGCTAAATCTTTTCACCATGGATTCTTCTGGCCGACTGCTTTGGAAGACGCCAAGGAGTTATTCAAACACTGCAAAGGGTGCCAAGTCTTTAGCTCCAAGCAACACATGTCGGCTTCTGCACTCAACACCATCCCCCTCACCTGGCCTTTTGCCATCTGGGGACTGGACATGGTAGGCCCATTCAAGACGGTGCGTGGCGGCATGACACATCTGCTCGTCGCCGTGGACAAATTTACCAAGTTGATTGAAGTGAAGCCGATCAAGAAACTGAATGGGCCGACTGCCGTGACATTCATCGCAGATATTACAACCCGGTATGGCGTACCACACAACATCATCACCGACAACGGCACGAATTTTGCCAAGGGAGCACTGGCACGTTTCTGTGCGACACAGGGCATCCGACTGGACTTAGCGTCCGTTGCCCACCCGCAGTAAAATGGCCAAGTCAAGCGAGCAAACGGCCTCATCCTGTCCGGCATCAAGCCTCGATTGGTCGTGCCACTGGAGCGTTAGGCCGGCTGTTGGCTCGACGAGCTGCCGGCCGTCCTCTGGAGTTTGCGCACTACCCTGAACAAGTTAACCGGCTTCACCCCTTTCTTCCTTGTATATGGTGCCGAGGCTGTCATCCCAACTGACATTGAGTTCGACTCACCTCGGGTCACCATGTACACAGAGGCGGAGGCCAAGGAAGCGCGAGAAGACGGCGTCGACCTGCTAGAAGAGGGCCGGCTGTTAGCCCTTAGCCGGTCCGCCATCTACCAGTAGGGTTTACGCCGTTACCACAGCCGGAAGGTCAAGCCAAGATCCTTCCAAGAGGGTGATCTTGTGCTCCGGTTGATCCAGCGAACATCCGGCCAGCACAAGCTCTCGTCCCCTTGGGAAGGCCCCTTCGTCATCAGCAGGGCCTTAGGCAACGACTCCTACTACCTAATCGACACGCAGAAGCCGAAGGCACGCAAGAGAGATGATTCCGGCAAGGAGTCGGAACGACCATGGGACGCCAATCTCCTCCGAAGATTTTATAGTTAAAATGCAGTATGTACCACACTACCTTTTGTATTAAGTACGAGACAACGGGCCCCCGAGGAGCACTCGGGGACTACCCTCTTTTATCTATGTATGATGAGTATCATGCCTATGATTATGTTACTACATTTGTTTTCTCGTCCGGCACCGGGTTCGATTAGTCGGCCTGGGGACTTGCCGCCTTGAGTTATATTCAAGTTCTACCTGCAGTCAGACAAGTAGTGTGCCGGCACCCAAGCCCTCTCTTGTTGAAGTCGCAGCTCGAAGAATCGACTGTCCGGCTGGCAAGAGCCAAAGGCAGGATGCCCACATGAAAAACGACTAAGGACTAACGAACTTATATAACACAAGCCGGCCTCCCACCCCGCCAACCAGCTGTCAGAGCAGCCGGCCGGCCGGCTTCCCGTTCACCTTGCTACAATCTAAGAAAGCTCGAGTACTTGTCCTCCCAAATGGCCAAGCCCTTCCCCAGCCACAGACTGCAGAGCAGCTGTCCGGCTGGGAAGGCGGCGACCAAGGGACGGCGGCAAAGGAAACAGCCAAAAGGATGAAAAGCAAATATGAACGGAAGCCAAGCACATGCATGATTATATTTACACAAAAGGCCTTCGAAAGACCAGCATTCAACATAGTTTGAATACACCCCCAGTGGGTGGAACTGCGCAAATTTAATAAAAGTTGTTCAAAGAGTAACAAGCAGGAAGGCAAAGACGGAGGATCAGGCCAAGGGAGCAACAGGCGAGCCGGGCAGGTTGGTGGAGACGGCAGTGCTGGTTGGAGGAGTGGCCGGCTGACGAGTCTCGGCATGATCATCACCTGTTGCAGGTGGCGCGCTTGCACGCGCCTCGTTGCTGGAGGCACGATCAGGCCGAGGCTGGCTGGTCGCTCCACCGTCTGGCGCAGCATCTTCACCATCCTCCCCCTCCTCCTCTTCGCCTTCGTCGCTGGAATCAATCTCCTCCGCCGAGTCTTCACCTTCTGCCGGGTTCAGCCCGAACCACTCCTCCGGCTGAGCGATGCCGTCATCACTTACCTCAGGGGCAAAGGCACTGGTGTCGGTGTAGTCGGCGATCGCCAAGGCACATTGGATGATAGCCGGACGCACCGCTTCCAGCTCCTCGTAGGCCTCCTGCCGCTAGGTGGCCAGTTGGGCCAAATCTAGCCTAGGATACCAAGCTTGGACGAACTCTAGCGCCCGCCTAGCGCCGGACCGAGCTGCAGAAGCCTTCCAGGCCTCAAAGCGGCCGACTGCTACCTCCAGCCAGTCGGCAGTCCTACTGGGGGTGCGGGGAACCACCTCGCCAGGCCAGAGGGCGGTCAGCATCTGCGCTCCAGCACGCTGAAGACGGTGGAGCGTTCAGTAAGCAGGCTGGAGGCGGGTTTGAATCGCCAGAAGCTGCTCCTCAAGCGACTGACCAGCATCCAGTGCGATCTCAACTCCAGCCTGCCATCGTGCATCACGGTGGGCCGTGATGGCTTGGTTGGCGGCAACGGAGTAACCAGGGAAGTAATCTGTACAAAGAAGAAAAAAGTAGCACGAAGTCAGAAGACAGACCAGATGCCAGGTGGCGAGCAAAGGGACGAAGAAGAAGGCAGCCTACCATCAATCAAATCTTCAATCTGGCCGTAGCCTTCGCTTAGCGCTTGCCTCGCCTCAGCCCAGCTCTCCCCCTCGGTCTCATATTCGGCTTGAAGGGCGGCCTTGCTGTCTTGCACCGCCTTCAGGGCCGCCTTATGGCTCTCCTCCTGGTCGGCCAGTTTTTTCGCCAAGCGATCATGTTCCTGAGCCAAGGTGTTGCACTTCGCTTCCTTGGCGCGAAGGGCGGTCTGGGCCCCACCTAGCTGCTTCCTCAGGTCGGCATTGGCCCTTGCAGATATGAAGAAGAAGAAAAAAGCAATAAGGAAGAAGTCGACAGGAAAGATCCGACCTGACTGCTCAGCAGTCGGCCCGAATCTTGGGGACTACACCCAGTGGGTGCGCTGACGCGCCCCCACATGAGATAAAAAATGAAGCACTTACTCCGGCTCCCAGTTAGATCAGTGGTCTTCTGGTTCATCTCCCGGGCCTGGGAGTTGAAGGTAGCCGCGCGGAGGTTGTGATAGTCCTGCAAATAGGACGGAGGTGCGAATAAGAACAAGACATCAATCAAAGTCTACTAAGAAGTTCCAAGCCGCCTGCTCAGCAGCCAACTCGAAACTCAGCGACTACACCCAGTGGGTGCGCTGACGCGCCCCCATGGAAGAAGTCAAGAGCAATCAACGAAAAGCGGGAAGACTCACCCGAATGGCCGATCGCGTTGCAAGAAACTCTTGAGTATATTGCTTCAGCGCAGCGGCCTGGGACTGAAACCGATTCCGGTCGTCCTGCGCCGCCACATTCAGCATGGCCGTCCCACCGCCCAGCGTCCACCTCGGCGAGCTGACGCTATCCGTCTCCAGATCCTGGGCCAACGAGCTGGAGCCCGCGGCCTTCTGCGGGTCCAGCGCTGAAGTCGCCTTCCCTGCGCGCCAACGAGACGGCGACAGGACCACAAGATCCGCCCTCATAGCCGGCTCGCCTCCAGCTGGCTGATCAGGCGGCGCGTCTGGCCGGCCGCCCTGGCCCGCTCTCGTCGGCGATGACGGTGCCACATTCCTCTCTAGGACGACTGCGTCTCCCTCCTCCCTCTCCATCGCCGGCTGGTCACAGCCGGCTTCCTCCGGCGGGGGCACTGGGATATCGGGAGCCACGACGCGGAGGGGGATGATGAGCTGCGGAGGCTGGTTACGCAGGGCCTCCGCCGCCCTCTCTGCGGTCGTAGCCTCCGTTTGAGCCTTGGCCGCTGCGTCGGCTTGCGCCTCCGCCGACTCCTCCGTCGTCTCCTGAGCCGCCCTAGCGGCCGCCGCCCTCTGCTCCTCCACCTCCCGCTCCTCCCGCGCCTCCCACGCGTTTCGCTTCGTCGCCGCTAGGAGATCGGCACGGGGGTCCACGCGGCGGGCGCTCGCAGATCCTCCCGCCGCTCCAACTATGGAGGCGGCAGTGGTCCGCTCAAGAGAAAGCGGAGCCCTGTTTGATAAGTCAAGGAAAAGGCTTAGAATAATGACAACCAAAGAGAGAAAGAAAGGCGTGAGAGAATTGACACTTACGCCAAAACCACCTATGGCTGCTTCACCACCTTGTGGAAGCGGGCTGCCTTCGCGGCCGCCTCGTCCCGCTTGGTCGCCGCCGCAGAACCCTTGGGTTTTTTCGGCCGACTGCCGAAGAGGGCCAACGCAGCCTGGTGTTTCTGCACGCCACCATGAACAGCCGGTGCATCAGATGAGCCCGTGCCTTGATGATCGGACACCGGCTGGCGGCGCAGAATAACTTCGGCCTCGTCGTCATCCGGCTAGTCCTCGAAGCCGACCCCGAGCCCGGAGCCGCCTGCCTTGCCGCCTCCCCCTACGGCGTCGTCATCTAGAGCGGCCGCCCCCAAGTCGGGATCGTCCAAGTCGTCCGTCGCACGGTCGGGGACGAACTGGTGCTCCACCCCCGCGGCTCCGGCCGCCGGTTGAAGGAGGGAGCTCTGTTAAAAACAAGCCGACTGGTCAAGAGTCGGCCAGTATGAACTCGGCAACAAGAAAAGAAGAAAAGAAGGGAAGCTTACCGAAGGCGGAGGATTGGCGCGAGAGTACGGCTCCTTGCCGAACCGCCACTCCTCGGTGAGCTTGCAGTTGGCGATATAATTCACCATGTAAGATACCTCGACATGAGGCATCTCCTTGGTGCTTAGCCAACCTGGGTCAAAACGACCGCTCATCTGGCAAATCATGTGAGGGCGGCCTTGGAGTGGGAGCACCCGGCGCTCCACAAAGGCGGCTATCAGGTCGGACCCGGTCAGGCCTTCCGATTGAACCAGCACCCGGAGCCGTGTGACGGCGGCAGCCCCAGCCGGAGGTAGCGTCTTGGCTCGGTAGGACCAGGAAGGCCGCCTCCCAGCTGGCAGGCCGGCTATGTAAGCCGAAAGACTGACAAAGTCGCCTTGCGGAGCGACGTTCTTCACATAGAAGTAAGATTTTTGCTAGAGCTTCACCGATTGGATCAGCGCGATGGGCGGAAACGGGTTGTCGCCCGTCGGTCTCCGCATGGCGATGAAGGCGCCGCATGGGGCAGGCACGCCCGCAACGATGGTGCCAAGTTTGGACTGGAAGAACTCCCCCAAAGTTTGAGGGTGGGGAGGACGCCAAGGAAGCCTTTGCACAGAGTGACGAAGGCCGACAGCAGCACCACCGTGTTTGGAGTGAGGTGGTGCGGCTGGAGATGATAGAACTCAAGAAAGGAGCAGAAGAAACCGCTCGCCGGCAGGCCGATGCCGCGCAGGCAGTGCGAGCGGAAGATTACCCGCTCGTCCTCCTCCGGCGCTGGCGAGATCTCATTCTCTGGCGCGAGACGGACCCGCACATAATCTGTGCCCGGCAACCGCCACGTCTTGCGGAGGAAGTCGACATGGTCCTCGTGGACGTTGGAGCCATCCCAGGAGCTGGATCGCGCCATGAGGACGGAAAGGCGACAAGAAAGGCACGACGGCGGAAGGCGCGCGATTCAACAACAACGAAGCTACTGCGTGCCGAGAAGATTGATGGAAGGGCGGCGTGGTGGCGAGCAGCTGCGGTGACGGAGAGGAGGAAGAGAAAGAAAATGGCGGAGCGAGGGCGAGCGTGTGAGCGTCTGCTGCTCCCCCTCCTCCTCCTACTTATAGCCTCATGCGGCGAAGCCGAGGAGGCGAGGCATGGGAGGACGTGGGATTAACTGCGCCCATTCCCCCATGCCCCACGACTATTACGCCCTAATGACATGCGGAAACCATAGTCGGAAGGCGAGCGGCCCGTTCGGGCCACAGAAGATCCACACTTGGGCCGAGGCATGGAAGTGGCGGGCCCCGGTCTGCAGCGACGTTCCGTCGCGCGCGTGGGCTGGCAGGCCCTTCCAGCCGAAGGGTGCCATGTGGCGTGCAGGCGGCGAGCGGCCAGTCCGCAGCCTGGCTTGCGTGCCACCTGGTCCCGCCTTCAGGCTTCAAAGCCTCCCAAAGACGGCGCACCTAATCAAAGCCGGCTCCTAGCTGCCGGCTCCTCGAGATAGGAAGCTGATTGAGCTTCTCGTCCTCCTTTCAGCCTCGAAGCCCAACCAGCTTCGGGGACTACTGTCGGAGTAAATGACCACGGGTAGCCTAGCCGGCTCCCCCTGGTTCTTCAAAAAATGATAGGCTGATCGAGCCTTCAAGCACCCAAGGCATGGGGCCACCTTCCCCTGGCCGGCTGTCTCACAGGCTGACTACCAGAAGGCGGCCCGGCCCTAAACTCTGGTGAGGAAAGCCACATGAAGGCCGACTCCAAGAAGCCGACCACGAGAAGACCGACTCCAAGAAGCCGGCCCCTGGCAAGCGGCCACGATCGTGCCCTCAAAGTCTGCACCGACATAACGGTGATGAGATGGGTCGTGGCAATAGTGAAGCCTGCCACCCTCGAATCCCGGAGCACGCATGGCCACAGTATGCCATACAGGGTAGCCATGACCCGTCCGGCGTGGCACTGTTGCCATGCTGACCATGACGCCACCCACGACAGGCTGTTAGTACGTCCCGCGGGCGGCAGGCCCCTTCAGTCAGAGAGACACCCGAAGGCGGCCACGCCTCCCCCAGTCGGCCTAGGATGTAGCTGGCTCCCACCAGCCGGCTCGATCCCTCCCTCGAAGTACGCGCCCCATTAAGGAGACAAGACGAGGTAAGGCTACAGTGAGAGCCCGCCAGGTGGCGGCACTGTAGCCATGCTTACCTCTACAAAGCCCTCGTCATCAAGATTGAGGCAATAGTAACCAGCCCCTGACAAGACCCCCAAGCGGTGGGACCTGCCTGTCGACCAAGAGGCCGGCATCCGGCGGGACCCACCAGTCGGCGGGCCCCAGCGGCCGGCGGAGGAGCCGGTGAACATAGACACTGACGGCTAGGGCCCATGCTCAGCCGGATTACCATTGCACCCCTGGGGGGTAGGCCTTTATAAACCCCCAGGGCACCCATGCAAAGGGTTGATCTCTTAGAGTTTTAGACACTACATTGAGGGGAGAAGAGAGCTAGCCTTGCCCTTCTTCTTCCTCTCGCCGAACAGCTCAAGGAGCCTCTTGTAGCCACTTGTTAATCTAGTGATCATGCGGAGACCCTGCAGAGCAGGACTAGGGGTGTTATCTCGACGGAGAGCCCCAAACCTTGGTAAGATCCACCGGCGTGCATGTCTTTGCCTCATCCCGTTTCCAGGCACCGACGATGTCTTACTGGCTCCCACAATGATAAGCCATCCGTTGGCATATGTCGCACCCACCACCCGACATTGGCCGACTAAAAGGCGTTGTTCAACAGTTAGGTGTGGCGGAGATGCATATGTTGAGATGGATGTGTGGCCACACGAGGAAGGATCGAGTCCGGAATGATGATATACGAGATAGAGTTGGGGTAGCACCAATTGAAGAGAAGCTTGTCCAACATCATCTGTGATGGTTTGGGCATATCCAGCGCAGGCCTCCAGAAGCTCCAGTGCATAGCGGACGGCTAAAGCATGCAGAGAATGTCAAGAGAGGGCGGGGTAGACCGAATTTGACATGGGAGGAGTCCGTTAAGAGAGACCTAAAGGATTGGAGTATCACCAAAGAGCTAGCTATGGACAGGGGTGCATGGAAGCTTGCTATCCATGTGCCAGAGCCATGAGTTGGTTGCGAGATCTTATGGCTTTCACCTCTAGCCTACCCTAACTTGCTTGGAACTAAAGGCTTTGTTGTTGTTGTAACGGAGCTCATGCGATTTTCTGTTGAAGTTTTGAGTTGTGAAGTTTTCAAGTTTTTGGGTAAAGATTTGATGGATTTTGGAATAAGGAGTGGCAAGAGCCTAAGCTTGGGGATGCCCCAGAAGGTTCCCTCTTTCATCTTCGTCTATCGATAACTTTACTTGAGGCTATATTTTTATTCACCACATGATATGTGTTTTGCTTGGAGCGTCTTGTATGATTTGAGTCTTTGCCTTTTAGTTTACCACAATCATCCTTGCAATACACACCTTTTGGGAGAGACAAGCACGAATCGGAATTTATTAGAATACTCTATATGCTTCAGTTATATCTTTTGAGCTAGATAATTTTGCTCTAGTGCTTCACTCATATATTTTTAGAGCACGGTGGTGGTTTTATTTTATAGAAATATTTGATCTCTCATGCTTCACTTATATTATTTTGAGAGTCTTTTAGAATAGCATGGTAATTTCTTTGGCTATAAAACTAGTCCTAATATGATGGGCATCCAAGATGGGTATAATAAAAACTTTCATATAAAGTGCATTGAATACTATGAGAAGTTTGATTCTTTATGATTGTTTTGAGATATGAGGATGGTGATATTAGAGTCATGCTAGTAGAGTAGTTGTGAATTTGAGAGATACTTGTGTTAAAGTTTGTGATTCCCGTAGCATGCACGTATGGTGAACCGTTATGTGATGAAGTCAGAGCATGATTTATTTTTTGATTGTCTTCCTTATGGGTGGCGGTCGGGGACGAGCGATGGTCTTTTCCTACCAATCTATCCCCCTGGGAGCATGCACGTAGTACTTTGTTTCGATAACTAATAGATTTTTGCAATAAATATGTGAGTTATTTATGACTAATGTTGAGCCCATGGATTATACGCACTCTCACCCTTCCACCATTGCTAGCCTCTCTAATACCGCACAACTTTCGCCGGTATCATACACCCACCATATAACTTCCTCAAAACAGCCACCATACCTACCTATTATGGCATTTCCATAGCCATTCCGAGATATATTTCCATGCAACTTTCCACCGTTCCGTTTATTATGACACGCTCCATCATTGTCATATTGCTTTGCATGATCATGTAATTGACATTGTATTTGTGGGAAAGCCACCTTCATAATTCTTGCATACATGTCAGTCTTGATTCATTGCACATCCCGGACACCGCCGGAGGCATTCATATAGAGTCATATTTTGTTCTAAGTATCGAGTTGTAATTCTTGAGTTGTAAGAAAATAAACGTGTGATGGTCATCATTATTAGAGCATTGTCCCATGTGAGGAAAGAATGATGGAGACTATGATTCCCCCACAAGTCAGGATGAGACTCCGAACAAAAAATGAAAAAAAAGAGGCCATAAAAAAAGAGGAGGCCCAAACAAAAATAAAAAAATGAGAGAAAAAGAGAGAAGGGACAATGCTACTATCCTTTTACCACACTTGTGCTTCAAAGTAGCACCATGATCTTCATGATAAAGAGTCTCCTATGATATCATTTTCATATACTAGTGGGAATTTTTTCATTATAGAACTTGGCTTGTATATTCCAATGATGGGCTTCCTCAAATTGCCCTAGGTCTTCGTGAGCAAGCGAGTTGGATGCACACCCACTTAGTTTCTTTTGTTGAGCTTTCTAGGAGAAGCATAGCAACGAGAGGGGAGAGTGTGTCCACGTACCCTCGTAGACCGAAAGCGGAAGCATTAAGTAACGTGGTCGATGTAGTCGAATGTCTTCATGATCCAACCGGTCAAGTACTGAACGCATGGCACCTCCGCGATCTGCACACGTTCATCTCGGTGAAGTCCCTCGAACTCTAGATCCAGTTGAGGCTGAGGGAGAGTTCCATCAACACGACGGCGTGGTGACGGTGATGATGAAGTTACAGGCGCAGGGCTTCGCCTAAGCACTACGACGATATGACCGAGGTGTAAAACTATGGAGGGGGCACTGCACACGGCTAAGAGATTATCTTGTGTCTCTATGGGGTGCCCCTGGCCACATATATAAAGGAGGGGAGGGAAGAGGTGGCCGGCCCTAGGGGCGCGCCAGGTGTGGGGAATCCTACTAGGACTCCCCAGTCCAAGTAGGATTCCCCTCCTCTTTCCTATTCCTAGTAGAAGGAAGGGAAGGGAGAAATGGAGAGAAGAAAAGAGGGGGGCGCCGCCCCCTCCTAGTCCAATTCAAACCAGCCCATGGGGGGGGGGCGCAGCCACCCCTTGAGGCCCTTTTCTTCTTTCCACTAAAGCCCATTAAGGCCCATTACTTCCCCGGCGAATTCCCGTAACTCTCCGGTACTCCGAAAAATACCCGAATCACTCAGAACCTTTCCGATGTCTGAATATAGCCTTCCAATATATCGATATTTGCGTCTCGACCATTTCGAGCCTCCTCGTCATGTTCATGATCTCATCCGGGACTCCGAACGACCTTCGATACATCAAATCACATAACTCATAATACAAATCATCATCGAACGTTAAGCGTGCAGACCCTACGGGTTCGAGAACTATGTAGACATGACCGAGACACATCTCCAGTCAATAACCAATAGCGAAACCTGGATACTCATATTGGCTCCTACATATTCTACGAAGATCTTTATCGGTCAAACCGCATAACAACATACGTTGTTCCCTTTGTCATCTGTATGTTACTTGCCCGAGATTCGATCATCGGTATCATCATACCTAGTTCAATCTTGTTACCGGCAAGTCTCTTTACTCGTTCTATAATGCATCATCCCGCAACTAACTCATTAGTAACATTGCTTGCAAGGCTTATAGTGATGTGCATTACCGAGAGGGCCCAGAGATACCTCTCCGACAATCGGAGTGACAAATCCTAATCTCGATCTATCCCAACTCAACAAACACCATCGGAGACACCTGTAGAGCATCTTTATAATCACCCAGTTACGTTGTGACGTTTGATAGCACACAAGGTGTTCCTCCGGTTTTTGGGAGTAGGATAATCTCATAGTCAGAGGAACATGTATAAGTCATGATGAAAGCAATAGCAATAAAACTAAACGATCATTATGCTAAGCTAACGGATGGGTCTTGTCCATCACATCATTCTCTAATGATGTGATCCCGTTCATCAAATGACAACACATGTCTATGGTCAGGAAACATAACCATCTTTGATTAACGAGCTAGTCAAGTAGAGGCATACTAGGGACACTCTGTTTTGTCTATGTATTCACACATGTACTAAGTTTTCGGTTAATACAATTCTAGCATGAATAATAAACATTTATCATGATATAAGGAAATATAAATAACAACTTTATTATTGCCTCTAGGGCACATTTCCTTAAGTCTCCCACTTGCACTAGAGTCAATAATCTAGTTCACATCGCCATGTGATTTAACACCAATAGTTCACATCGCCATGTGGTTAGTTCACATCGCCATGTGACTAATACCTAAAGGGTTTTACTAGAGTCAATAATCTAGTTCACATCGCTATGTGATTAACACCCAAAGAGTACTAAGGTGTGATCATATTTTGCTTGTGAGAGAAGCTTAGTCAATGGGTCTGTCACATTCAGAGCCGTATGTATTTTGCAAATTTTCTATGTCTATAATGCTCTGCATGGAGCTACTCTAGCTAATTGCTCCCACTTTCAATATGTATCCAAATTGAGACTCGGAGTCATTCAGATGCGTAAAAGCTTGCATCGGCGTAACTCTTTATGACGAACTCTTTATCACCTCCATAACCGAGAAATATCTCCTTAGTCTTCTAAGGATAATTTTGACCGTTGTCCAGTGATCTACTCCTAGATCACTATTGTACTCCCTTGCCAAACTCAGGGCAGGGTATACAATAGGTCTGGTACACAGCATCGCATACTTTATAGAACCTATGGCTGAGGTATAGGGAATGACTTTCATTCTCTCTCTATCTTCTGCCGTGGTCGGGCTTTGAGTCTTACTCAACTTCACACCTTGCAACACAGGCAAGAACTCCTCGTTTTCTATTCCATTTTGAACTTACTTAAAAAACTTGTCAAGGTATGTACTCATTGAAAAAACTTATCAAGCGTCTTGATCTATCTCTATAGATCTTGATGCTCAATATGTAAGCAGCTTCACCAAGGTCTTTCTTTGAAAAACTCCTTTCAAACACTCCTTTATGCTTTCCAGAAAATTCTACATCATTTCCGATCAACAATATGTCATTCACATATGCTTATCAGGAAGGTTGTAGTGCTCCCACTCACTTTCTTGTAAATACAGGCTTCACCGCAAGTCTGTATAAAACTATATGCTTTGATCACACTATCAAAGCATACATTCCAACTCCGAGATGCTTGCACCAGTCCATAAATGGATCACTGGTGCTTACACACTTTGTTAGCATCTTTAGATTGACAAAACCTTCTGGTTGCATCATATACAACTCTTCTTTAAGAAATCCATTAAGGAATGCAGTTTTGACATCCATTTGCCAAATTTCATAAAGTGCGACCATTGCTAACATGATTCGTACAGACTTTAAGCATAGATACGAGTGAGAAATCTCATCATAGTCAACACCTTGAACTTGTCGAAAACCTTTGGCGACAATTCTAGCTTTGTAGATAGTAACACTACTATCGGCATCCGTCTTCCTCTTCAAGATCCATTTAATCTTAATGGCTCGCCGATCAACGGGGCAAGTCAATCAAAGTCGACAAGTTGTTCTCATACATGGATCCCATCTCATTCATGGCCTCAAGCCATTTCGCGGAATCTGGGCTCATCATCGCTTCCTCATAGTTCGTAGGTTCGTCATGGTCTAGTAACATGACTTCCAGAACAGGATTACCATACCACTCTGGTGCGGAACATGCTCCGATTGACCTACAAGGTTCGGTAGTAACTTGATCTTAAGTTTCATGATCATCATCATTAGCTTCCTCACTAATTGGTCTAGGAATCACCGGAACTGATTTCTGTGATGAACTACTTCCAATTCAGGAGCAGGTACAATTACCTCATCAAGTTCTACTTTCCTCCCACTCACTTCTTTCGAGAGAAACTCCTTCTCCACAAAGGATCCATTCTTAGAAAGGAATATTTTGCCTTCAGATCTGTGATAGAAGGTGTACCCAACAATTTCGTCTGGAATCCTATGAAGATGCACTTCTCTGATTTGGGTTCGAGCTTATCAGGTTGAAACTTTTTCACGTAAGCATCGTCGCCCCAAACTTTAAGAAACGACAGCTTAGGTTTCTTGCCAAACCACAGTTCATATAGTGTCATCTCAACGGATTTAGATGGTGCCCTATTTAACGTGAATGCAGTTGTCTCTAATGCATAACCCCAAAATGATAGTGGTAAATCGGTAAGAGACATCATAAATCGCACCATATCTAATAAAGTATGGTTATGACGTTCGGACACACCATTACGCTGTGGTGTTCTAGGTGGCATGATTTGTGAAACTATTCCACATTGTTTCAAATGAAGACCAAACTCGTAACTCAAGTATTCGTCTCCGCGATCAGATCGTAGAAACTTTATTTTCTTGTTACGATGATTTTCCACTTCACTCTGAAATTCTTTGAACTTTTCAAATGTTTCAGACTTATGTTTCATCAAGTAGATATACCCATATCTGCTCAAATCATCCGTGAAGGTCAGAAAATAACGATACCCGGCGCGAGCCTGAACACTCATCGGATTGCATACATCAGTATGTATTATTTCCAATAAGTCAGTTGCTCGCTCCATTGTTCCGGAGAGTCTTAGTCATCTTGCCCATGAGGCATGGTTCACAAGCATCAAGTGATTCATAATCAAGTGATTCCAAAAGCCCATCAACATGGAGTTTCTTCATGCGCTTTACACCAATATGACCTAAACGGCAGTGCCACAAATAAGTTGCACTATCATTATTAACTTTGCATCTTTTGGCTTCAATATTATGAATATGTGTATCACTACGATCGATATCAATAACCATTTATATTGAGTGTATGACCATAGAAGGTTTTATTTATGTAAATAGAACAACAATTATTCTTTGACTTAAATGAATAACCGTATTGCAATGAACATGATCCAATCATATTTATGCTCAACGCAAACACCAAATAACATTTATTTTAGGTTCAACACTAACCCCGAAGGTAAAGGGAGTGTGCGATGGTGATCTTATCAACCTTGGAATTACTTCCAACACACATCGTCACCTCGGCCTTAACTAGTCTCTGTTCATTTTGCAACTCCTATTTCAAGTTACTACTCTTAGGAACAAAACCAGTATGAAATACTGAGGGGTTGCTATAAACACTAGTAAAGTACACATTAATAACATTTATATCAAATATACTTTTGTTCACTTTGCCATCCTTCTTATCCGCCAATTATTTGTGGTAGTTCCGCTTCCAGTGATTAATCCCTTGCAGTAGAAGCACTCAGTTTCAGGCTTAAGTCTAGCTTTGGGTTTCTTCACGGGAGTGACAACGTGCTTGTCATTCTTCTTGAAGTTCCCTATCTATCCCTTTGCCCTTTTCTTGAAACTAGTGGTCTTGTTAACCATCAACACTTGATGCTCTTTCTTGATTTCTACCTTCACTGGTTTCAGCATCGCGAAGTGCTCGGGAATTACTTTCGTCATCCCTTGCATATTATAGTTCATCACGAAGTTCTAGTAACTTGGTGATAGTGACTAGAGAACTTTGTCAATTACCATCTTATCTGGAAGATTAACTCCCACTTGATTCAAGCAATTGTCGTACCCAGACAATCTGAGCACATGCTCACTGGTTGAGCTATTCTCCTCCATCTTGTAGGCAAAGTACTGTCAGAGGTCTCATACCTCTTGACACGGGAATGAGTATGAGATACCAATTTCAATTCTTGGAACATCTTATATGCTCCATGGTGTTCAAAACATTTTTGAAGTCCTGGTTCTAAGCCGTAAAGCATGGTGCACTAAACTATCAAGTAGTCATCATACCGAGCTTTGTCAAACATTCATAACGTCTGCATCTGCTCCTACAATAGGTCTGTCACCTAGCGGTGCATCAAGGACATAATTCTTCTGTGCAACAATGAGGATAATCCTAAGATCACGGACCAAGTCCGCATCATTGCTACTCACATCTTTCAACATAGTTTTTCTCTAGGAACATATCAAAAATAAACGGGGAGCTACATCACGAGCTATTGATCTACAACATAGTTATGCAAAAACTATCAGGACTAAGTTC
This sequence comes from Triticum aestivum, assembly GCF_018294505.1. Taxonomy (NCBI): domain Eukaryota; kingdom Viridiplantae; phylum Streptophyta; class Magnoliopsida; order Poales; family Poaceae; genus Triticum; species Triticum aestivum. The sequence continues at coordinate 264,936,756 of NC_057810.1, read as the reverse complement.
ATGATAAATTAAGTTCAATTAATCATATTACTTAAGAACTCCCACTTAGATAGACATCCCTCTAGTCATCTAAATGATCACGTGATCCATATCAACTGAACCATGTCCGATCATCACGTGAGATGGAGTAGTTTTCAATGGTGAACATCACTGTGTTGATCATATCTACTGTATGATTCACGCTCGACCTTTCGGTCTCAGTGTTCCGAGGCCATATCTGCATATGTTAGTCTCGTCAAGTTTAACCCGAGTAATCTGTGTGTGCAAAACTGGCTTGCACCCGTTGTGTGTGAACGTAGAGCTTATCACACCCGATCATCATGTGGTGTCTCAGCACGAAGAACTATCGCAACGGTGCATACTCAGGGAGAACACTTATACCTTGAAATTTTATAAGGGATCATCTTATAAAGCTTCCGTTGTACTGAGCAAAATAAGATGCATAAAAGATAAAAATCACATGCAATCAAAATATGTGACATGATATGGCCATCATCATCTTGTGCCTTTGATCTCCATCTCCAAAGTACCGTCATGATCTCCATCATTACCGGCATGACACCATGATCTCCATCATCTTGATCTTTATTAACGTGTCATCACATGGTCGTCTCACCAACTATTGCTTTTGCAACTATTGCTATCGCATAGCGATATAGTAAAGCAATTATATGGCGCTTGCATCTTATGCAGTAAAGAGACAACCATAAGGCTCCTGCCAGTTGCCGATAACCTTAGCAAAACAAGATCATCTCATACAACAATTTATATCTCATCATGTCTTGACCATATCACATCACAACATGCCCTGCAAAAACAAGTTAGATGTCCTCTAATTTGTTGTTGCAAGTTTTACGTGGCTGCTACGGGCTTAGCAAGAACCGTTCTTACCTACGCATCAAAAACCACAATGATTTTTCGTCAAGTGTGCTGTTTTAACCTTCAACAAGGACCGGGCGTAGTCACACTCGATTCAACTAAAGTTGGAGAAACAGACACCCACTAGCCACCTGTGTGCAAAGCACGTCGGTAGAACCAGTCTCGCGTAAGCGTACGTGTAATGTCGGTCTGAGCCACTTCATCCAACAATACCGCTGAATCAAAGTATGACATGCTGGTAATGTTGGCGAATGCAGTAATTTCAAAAAAATTCCTACGCACACGCAAGATCCATCTAGGTGATGCATAACAACGAGAGGGGAGAGTGTTGTCTATGTACCCTCATAGACCGAAAGCAGAGGCGTTATGACAATACGGTTGATGTAGTCGTACGTCTTCACGATCCGACCGATCCTAGTACCAAAAGTACGGCACCTCCGCGATCTCCACACGTTCAGCTCGGTGATGTCCCACGAACTCTTGATCCAGCCAAGTGTCGAGGGAGAGCTTCATTAGCACGACGGCGTGATGATGGTGATGATGAAGCTATCGGCACGGGTCTTCACCTGCTGCAATGATATGACCGAGGTGGATTATGGTGGAGGGGGGCACCGCACATGGCTAAGACAATGTCAACTTGTGTGTCTATGGGGTGCCCCCCTCCCCCGTATATAAAGGAGTGGAGGAGGAGGGAGGACCGGCCCTCTATGGCGCGCCCTGGAGGAGTCCTACTCCCACCGGGAGTAGGATTCCCCCCTTCCCTAGTTGGCCATGTTACCGCTTTGCTCAGCCCCTCTTATAGCATTGTTAGTTGCAGGTGAAGTTTGAAGATTGTTCCATGGTGGACAGGATTTTTGTTGGGATATCACAATATCTCTTATATTATTAATGCTCTATATATTTGGTAAAGGGTGGAAGACTCGGCCTTATGCCTGGTGTTTTGTTCCACTCTTGCCACCCTAGTTTTCGTCATACCGGTGTTATGTTCCCGGATTTTGCGTTCCTTACGCGGTTGGGTGATATATGGGACCCCCTTGACAGTTCACTTTGAATAAAACTCCTCCAGCAAGGCCCAACCTTGGTTTTACCATTTGCCTCACCTAGCCATTTTTCCCTTGGGTTTCCGGAGCCCGAGGGTCATCTTTATTTTACCCCCCTGGGCCAGTGCTCCTTCGAGTGTTGGTCCAACCTGAGCGATGTCCGGCGCCCCCTGGGCAACCAGGGTCTATGCCAACCCGACGTCTTGCTCATCCGGTGTGCCCTGAGAACGAGATATGTGCAGCTCCTATCGGGATTTGTCGGCACAACGGGCGGTCTTGCTGGTCTTGTTTTACCATTGTCGAAATGTCTTGTAAACCGGGATTCCGAGACTGATCGGGTCTTCCTGGGAGAAGGAATATCCTTCATTGATCGCGAGAGCTTATCATGGGCTAAGTTGGGACACCCCTGCAGGGTTTAAACTTTTGAAAGCCGTGCCCGCGGTTATGTGGCAGATGGGAATTTGTTAATGTCTGGTTGTAGATAACTTGACACCAGATCCGAATTAAAATGCATCAACCGCGTGTGTAGCCATGATGGTCTCTTCTTAGTGGAGTCCAGGAAGTGAACACGGTTCTTGGGTTATGTTTGGCGTAAGTAGGAGTTCAAGATCACCTCTTGATCATTGCTAGCTTCACGACCGTTCCTTTGCTTCTCTTCTCGATCTTATTTGCGTATGTTAGCGACCATATCATGCTTAGTCGCTGCTGGAACCTCACCACTTTACCCCTTCCTTTCCCATTAAGCTTTGCTAGTCTTGATACCCATGGTAATGGGATTGCTGAGTCCTCGTGGCTCACAGATTACTACAACAACAGTTGCAGGTACAGGTTATGCGATGATCATGACGCGAGAGCGATGTTTGCTTGTTTGGAGTTCTTCTTCTGCTTCTTCTTCGATCAGGGGATAGGTTCCAGGTTGGAAGCCTGGGCTAGCAGGGTGGATGTCGTTTGAGCTTCTGTTTGTGTTTCATCCATAGTCGGATGTTGCTCTTATGTATGATGTGATGTTGTATTCGTGTGGCATTTTATGCCTTATGTATGTATCCCTATCTATTTATGTAATGTTGATGTAATGATATCCACCTTGCAAAAGCGTTTCAATATGCGAGTCTATCTTTGGTGGGACCTTCGAGTTTCTTTTGGATAGGTTCGCATATTGGGCGTGACAAGTTGGTATCAGTGCCTCGACCGACCATAGGAGCCCCCTTGCTTGTTGGCCGTTGTTGAGTCTAGAAGAAAACTATTTTGAGTCTTAGGATTATTTATATCGGAGAGTAGGAATTCTTTTTACTCCTCAGCCCCTTCGTCGCTCTGGTGAGGAATCTTGACATAGGTGTTTTGAATTACTCCTCCTCCCCTTCAAATTTTCTTTAGGTTCACGCAGTTGGTTTTCTGATCGTTGTTCCTCAGCTCTTTTCATCCGGTGCATTTCTCGTCAAGTTGACTCGAGCTTCTTCATCTTTGCCAAGTTCAATCCTCAGTTGTTTTCTTTTCACACCCGCCCACCCTTCTTCTTCTCGGAACCGGAGTCCGTAATTGAGTATGCTTCCTACTCGTGCGAAGTCTTTGCTTTCTTTCCTTAATGATTTCAACCGGTGTTTTTCTCTTCAAGTTATTCGTCGGTTTCTCCCCTTCCAGTTGCCTGTGTTTTTCCCGCCCTCCCACCCTTTTTCTTCAAGGACTCAGATTTCTTAATCAAGTATCCTTTTATTGATGGGAAGTCTCAACATTCTTTTTCGTCAATGTTCTTATCCGGTGTTTTCCCATGAAGATGTTCGACAGTTTCAAGTTCATCATCCTTCATTGTTGTTTCTTCTCCGGTGGATCCAATCCAAGCTTTCAATATTCATCATATTCCTTTCCTCGTTTCTAATGCTTTATCATGCCGGTGCATCTCATAATCGTTCACCTCTTTCTATTCGTATCCGGAGTGCTAAAGATATCTCCGAAGATTCATGTTTCCATTCTTAATCCGTTCAAGATATTTCGAGGTTGTTATCTCATTCAAGCCATTTAATTCAACCGGTGCAACCTCTCTTTAAAATTGTTCAACGGTGTTTTATTTTGAGTGGGCCCTAACCCACAGGGATTTTCCCAGGATCTTACCTGACTCTTCTAATTTATCCGGAGTGATTTCCAAAGTCTTTCGAAGTTTGACGTAAGAATGAATTTTCATCAGTCATATCCCTTCTCCAAGATCGTTTTCAAAATATTTTGATCATTGCTTCATCATTTATATTCTTCTTTGATCCGAAGTGCCTCAACAGTTTTGGTGGTTCTCGTCATCATTCTCAACATGTGAAGACCGAAGAAGTGTTTCCTCTAAATCTTGGTCCACTCTCTTGAAGATTCATGGTTCTAGCTTCATGCCATCCCCATATTTGTTTCGATCGTGAGAAATTCTTTTCACCCATCCGGAGCAATTCAAGAGTCCTTTCAGATTGATTCTCCATACCCCATCATCTCAGAATTATTCAGTCTCAGCTTTCAACTCTCGTTCTCGAATTCTTCTGATGCATCGTTCAAATACCCTCTAATCAGTTCATGATCTCTTCATTCTCATGTATCTAAATCCCCTCAAGTATCTTCATTCATTTTCCAATTCTTCCCATATATTGTGCCTTTGCCAATTTCATTTTCAATTCTTATGGGGGTTCGTTCAAGATTTCACTTCCTTCGTTATCATATTAACCGGAGTGGTTTCGAATTCTATCTTGTCCATTAAACTATTGGTTCATGCCTTTGCAACCTTCTTGGTTCTTGTCGTATCACTTGTTCCTCTTATCTAACGGAGTGTTTCATTTCCTTTCGTTTCCGTTGTGGCATTTCTTCAAGTTTTCTACCTCTCAAGGTTCGTGTTTTCACTCGTTCGTCAAAGAAGCAACTTAGTTTACCTCTTATCTTCCTCTTCCTTTTCCCTCCGGTGCCATCCTAGATCTCGGGACGAGATCCTCTCGTAGTGGTGTAGTGTTGTAACGCCCCGGATACAACTTTCCATATTCGTAACTCCAACTCTTGCCTTTTCCAGAGATGCGATATGTTATTTTCCTCCGTGGTTGGGTTTTTGTTTTTTTGGTTTTGCATTTTGTTCATGTCTTGCATTTCATCATCGCATCATTCGCATTGCATCGGCACTCCGTTGTCGTCATGTTTTAAAACTTGCATCCGTTCGTAGTTGTCGTGTCCCCCTTGTCTTTGCTGTCCGTTTCGAGACCAACCGGGTTCTCGTTTCCCTCTTGTTTGACCACCTTATCTCTTTGCACAGCCATGGACTCTCTTTTGCAACCTCGCGCACGTCCGAATGCTTCCCGAACCTGACCCGCTCTGTCGTCACCGTTGCATTCAGATCATCCCTAAATATCTATAAAACATCCCCATTTTCGTATTTGGACCTCCCTAACCTATTTTCTCAACCGTCCGATTTTGAACGGAGGGACTAGATAGCCCCTAAACTAACCCGTCCTATAAATAGACTCCTAACCCTAAATTTTAGGGATCCTGTCCCATCCACCCACTCCCGAGCGCCGCCACTCTTCCTGTCCCTTCCTCGTCGGGATCCTCCCCGATCCAAAAATCCTCTCCTCGTTTTCAGACATCGGCCAATCTCCATCTATTCCCTCCACAACCACCGAAGCCTGCAACAGCTTCTCCTACTCCACCGCAGCCGGCCTCCTCTGCTTCGCGCCTCCCGAGCAGAAACCAGGAGCACGAGCTCCTCCTTCCACACCCCGCGACCGAGGACCCCAACTCCGGCGTCCACGTCGCTAAGCCCCCTCATCCAGCCGTCCAGGAGAACGTCGACCCACGCCGCCGTGCCGGGCTACCTCCTGCGCTCAACCTCGTCCCCAACTACCTGCATCCAGGACCCCGTCGCCTCCACCTCCGTCGGAGCACCACCAGGCCAGCAGCGCCGCCGCGCCCTAGGAACCATGGCAAGGAGTTCCCGTGTCTCCTCGTGCAGCTCCACCTCGAGGCACTAACCCCGCCGGACACCGCCGCCATCGTCATCTGAGCAGGTCACCGAAGTGTCCTTCCTTTCACTCACCTTCCTTGAAATTTGTTGCCTCGCCGACCGCCGCCACCTGCAGGAGCGCCATGGCCGCCCGAACCTAAAGCCTGCCTCGTTCCACGCCTCGCCTCTGGTCAGATCGGCTCCGTAGGGCCGGATCCGCACGTCCGCTCCAGCCCTGCCATCGCCGCTCCACGCCCCAAGTCCCTCGCCTTGCCGCACCTTCGCCCGCTCGTCGGAGCTCTGCTCCAGGCGCCGTCCGCAGCTCGCTACATCGAACAGGAGAACGAGCGCACGAGCAGCGCTCGCGTTGACCGCGTCGTCAGGCCCAGCAGCCCCCCTGCCGGCCTCATCTCTCCATCCGACTGGGCCTCAGCCCATGGTGAGGCCACCCCCCAGCCCTCTCCTGTATGCTGTTGGCCCAGTAGATTTGGCCCATGCATGTTTTTTTTCCTGCTGCGAATTTAACCTTATCCAGAAAACTACATGTTTACAGATTACCCCTCCATGTTCATGCTTTTAATATCTCACAAACCGTGCATCGGATTAAAATATTTTAAATATGGAAAATGCTTAGAATTTCCTGTAGTTTCACATTATGCCATTTTCATCCATGTTTAAAATGTTTAAAATGTTGTTTGTTTAAACTTGTTCAAATGCCATGTTAAAATGATTTATTTCATAACTAATTAACCGTAGCTCCGAATTTAATAAACTTTATATGTATTTGGGGTGGAAAAATGCCTAGTTTAACTTGGTGCACTTACTTTGCATGTTTAACAACTCTAAAATTATGTTATAGGCAGAACAGTACCATTTCTAAAATATGGACATGAGGATTTTCCGGAATTGTTATATGTTGTTCCCGGCCTCATTTAAACTTGCTTTGATGTGTTGCTCTTGTTTGCATCATATCTTGCCATGAGTAGCTTCATGTAGCTTTGTCATGCATCATGCTTGTTGTGCATCATGTCTTGTTCGTGTGTGGTGTGTTTACCATGTTGTGTGCTTCTTCTCGATAGTTCCCGTTTTCGTTGCGATCGTGAGGATTCGTTCGTCTATGCTTGGTTCGTCTTCGTGGCTTCATCTTCGTCATGTACTCGTTCTTCTTCCTTGCGGGATTTCATGCAAGATGACCGCTACCCTGGATCTCACTACTATCATTGCTATGCTAGTTGCTTCGTTCTATCGCTTTGCCGCGCTACCCATCTTTTATTCTTCAAGCCTCCCAATTTGCCATGTCAGCCTCTAACCTTTGTCACCCTTCCTAGCAAACCATTGCTTGGCTATGTTACCGCTTTGCTCAGCCCCTCTTATAGCATTGTTAGTTGCAGGTGAAGTTTGAAGATTGCTCCATGGTGGACAGGATTTTTGTTGGGATATCACAATATCTCTTATATTATTAATGCATCTATATATTTGGTAAAGGGTGGAAGGCTCGGCCTTATGCCTGGTGTTTTGTTCCACTCTTGCCGCCCTAGTTTTCGTCATACCGGTGTTATGTTCCCGGATTTTGCGTTCCTTACGCGGTTGGGTGATTTATGGGACCCCCTTGACAGTTCGCTTTGAATAAAACTCCTCCAGCAAGGCCCAACCTTGGTTTTACCATTTGCCTCACCTAGCCCTTTTTCCCTTGGGTTTCCGGAGCCCGAGGGTCATCTTTATTTTACCCCCCCCCCTAGGCCAGTGCTCCTTCGAGTGTTGGTCCAACTTGAGCGATGTCCGGCGCCCCCTGGGTAACCAGGGTCTATGACAACCCGACGTCTTGCTCATCCGGTGTGCCCTGAGAACGAGATATGTGCAACTCCTATCGGGATTTGTCGGCACAGAGGGCGGTCTTGCTGGTCTTGTTTTACCATTGTCGAAATGTCTTGTAAACCGGGATTCCGAGACTGATCGGGTCTTCCTAGGAGAAGGAATATCCTTCGTTGATCGCGAGAGCTTATCATGGGATAAGTTGGGACACCCCTGCAGGGTTTAACCTTTTGAAAGCCGTGTCCGCGGTTATGTGGCAGATGGGAATTTGTTAATGTCCGGTTGTAGATAACTTGACACCAGATCCGAATTAAAACGCATCAACCGCGTGTGTAGCCGTCATGGTCTCTTCTCGGTGGAGTCCGGGAAGTGAACACGGTTCTTGGGTTATCTTTGGCGTAAGTAGGAGTTCAGGATCACCTCTTGATCATTGCTAGCTTCACGACCATTCCTTTGCTTCTCTTCTCGATCTTATTTGCGTATGTTAGCCACCATATCATGCTTAGTCGCTGCTGGAACCTCACCACTTTACCCCTTCCTTTCCCATTAAGCTTTGCTAGTCTTGATACCCATGGTAATGGGATTGCTGAGTCCTCGTGGCACACAGATTACTACAACAACAGTTGCAGGTACAGGTTATGCGATGATCATGACGCGAGAGCGACGTTTGCTTGTTTGGAGTTCTTCTTCTACTTCTTATTCGATCAGGGGATAGGTTCCAGGTCGGCAGCCTGGGCTAGCAGGGTGGATGTCGTTTGAGCTTCTGTTTGTGTTTCATCCGTAGTCGGATGTTGCTCTTATGTATGATGTGATGTTGTATTCGTGTGGCATTGTATGCCTTATGTATGTATCCCTATCTATTTATGTAATGTTGATGTAATGATATCCACCTTGCAAAAGCATTTCAATATGCGGGTCTATCCTTGGTGGGACCTTCGAGTTCCTTTTGGATAGGGTCGCATATTGGGCGTGACAAGTTGGTATCGGAGCCTCGACCGACCATAGGAGCCCCCTTGCTTGTGGGCCGTTGTTGAGTCTAGAAGAAAACTATTTTGAGTCTTAGGATTATTTATATCGAAGAGTAGGAATTCTTTTTACTCCTCAGCCCCTTCGTCGCTCTGGTGAGGAATCTTGACGTAGGTGTTTTGAATTACTCCTCCTCCCCTTCAATTTTTCTTTAGGTTCACGCAGTTGGTTTTTCGATCATTGATCCTCAGCTCTTTTCATCCGGTGTATTTCTCGTCAAGTTGACTCGAGCCTCTTCATCTTTGCCAAGTTCAATCCTCAGTTATTTCTTTTCCCACCCGCCCACCTTTCTTCTTCTCGGAATCGGAGTCCGTAATCGAGTATCCTTCCTACTCGTGCAAAGTCTTTGCTTTCTTTCCTTAATGATTTCAACCGGTGTTTTTCTCTTCAAGTTATTCGTCGGTTTCTCCCATTCCAGTTGCCTGTGTTTTTCCCGCCCTCCCACCCTTTTTCTTCAAGGACTCAGATTTCATAATCAAGTATCCTTTTATTGATGGGAAGTCTCAACATTCTTTTTCGCAATGTTCTTATCCGGTGTATTCCCATGAAGATGCTCGACAGTTTCAAGTTCATCATCCTTCATTGTTGTTTCTTCTCCGGTGGATCCAATCCAAGCTTTCGATATTCATCATATTCCTTTCCTCGTGTCTAATGCTTTCTCATGCCGGTGCATCTCATAATCGTTCACCTCTTTCTATTCATATCCGTAGTGCTAAAGATATCTCCGAAGATTCATGTTTCCATTCTTAATCTGTTCAAGATATTTCGAGGTTGTTATCTCATTCAAGCCATTTAATTCAACCGGTGCAACCTCTCTTTAAAATTGTTCAATGGTGTTTTATTTTGAGTGGGCCCTAACCCACAGGTCTTTTCCCAGGATTTTACCTGACTCTTCTAATTTATCCGGAGCGATTTCCAAAGTCTTTCGAAGTTTGACATAAGAATGAATTTTCATCAGTCATATCCCTTCTCCAAGATCGTTTTCAAAATATTTTGATCGTTGCATCATCATTTCTATTCTTCTTTGATCTGAAGTGCCTCAACAGTTTTGGTGGTTCTGGTCATCATTCTCAACATGTGCAGACCGAAGAAGTGTTTCCTCTAAATCTTGGTCCACTCTCTAGAAGATTCATGGTTCTAGCATCATACCATCCCCATATTTGTTTCGATCGTGAGAAATTATTTTCACCCATCCGGAGCTATTCAAGAGTCCTTTCAAATTGATTCTCCATACCCCATCATCTCAGAATTATTCAGTCTCAGCTTTCAACTCTCATTCTCGAATTATTCCGATGCATCGTTCAAATACCCTCTAATCAGTTCATGATCTCTTCGTTCTCATGTATCTAAATCCCCTCAAGTATCTTCATTCATTTTCCAATTCTTCCCATATATTGTGCCTTTGCCACTTTCATTTTCAATTCTTATGGGGGTTCGTTCAAGATTTCACTTCCTTCGTTATCATATTAACCGGAGTGGTTTCGAATTCTATCTTGTCCATTAAACTATTGATTCATGCCTTTGCAACCTTCTTGGTTCTTGTCGTATCACTTGTTCCTCTTATCTAACAGAGTGTTTCATTTCCTTTCGTTTCCGTTGTGGCATTTCTTCAAGTTTTCTACCTCTCAAGGTTCGTGTTTTCACTCGTTCGTCAAAGAAGCAACTTAGTTTACCTATAATCTTCCTCTTCCTTTTCCCTCCGTTGCCATCCTAGATCTAGGGACGAGATCCTCTCGTAGTGGTGGGGTGTTGTAACGCCCCAGATACAACTTTCCATATTCGTAACTCCAACTCTTGCCTTTTCCAGAGATGCGATATGTTATTTTCCTCCATGGTTGGGTTTTTGTTTTTTTTGTTTTGCATTTTGTTCATGTCTTGCATTTCATCATCGCATCATTCGCATTGCATCGGCACTTCGTTGTCGTCATGTTTTAAAACTTGCATCCGTTCGTAGTTGTCGTGTCCCCCATGTCTTCGCTGTCCGTTTCGAGACCAACCGGGTTGTCGTTTCCCTCTTGTTTGACCACCTTATCTCTTTGCACAGCCATGGACTCTGTTTTGCAACCTCGCGCATGTACGAATGCTTCTCGAACCCAACCCACTTTGTCGTCACCATTGCATTCAGATCATCCCCAAATATCTATAAAACATCTCCATTTTCGTAATTGGACCTCCCTAACCTATTTTCTCAACCGTCCGATTTTGAATGGAGGGACTAGATAGCCCCTAAACTAACCCGTCCTATAAATAGACTCCTAACCCTAAATTTTAGGGATCCTGTCCCATCCCCCCACTCCCGAGGCCGCCACTCTTCCTGTCCCTTCCTCGTCGGGATCCTCCCCGATCCAAAAATCCTCTCCTCGTTTTCAGCCATCGGCCAATCTCCATCGATTCCCTCCACAACCACCGAAGCCTGCAATAGCTTCTCCTACTCCGCCGCAGCCGGCCTCCTTTGCTTCGCACCTCCCGAGCAGAAACCAGGAGCACGAGCTCCTCCTTCCACACCCCGCGACCGAGGACCCCAACTCTGGCGTCCATGTCGCTAAGCCCCCTCGATCCAGCCGTCCAGGAGAACATCGACCCACGCCGCCGTGCCGGGCTACCTCCTGCGCCCGACCTCGTCCCCAACTACCTGCATCCAGGACCCCGTCGCCTCCACCTCCGTCGGAGCACCACCAGGCCAGCAGCGCCGCCGCGCCCGAGGAACCATGGCAAGGAGTTCCCGTGTCTCCTCGTGCGGCTCCACCTCGAGGCACTAACCCCGCCGGACACCGCCGCCATCGTCGTCTGAGCAGGTCACCGAAGCGTCCCTCCTTTCACTCACCTTCCCTGAATTTTGCTGCCTCGCTGACCGCCGCCACCTGCAGGAGCGCCATGGCCGCCCGAACCTGAAGCCTGCCTCGTTCCACGCCTCGCCTCTAGTCAGATCGGCTCCCTAGGGCCGGATCCGCACGTCCGCTCCAGCCCTGCCATCGCCGTTCCACGCCCCAAGTCCCTCGCCTCGCCGCACCTTCGCCCGCTCCTCGGAGCTCTGCTCCAGGCACCGCCCGCAGCTCGCTGCATCGAACAGGAGAACGAGCGCACGAGCAGCACTCGCGTTGACCGCGTCGTCAGGCCCAGCAGCCTGCCTGCCAGCCTCATCTCTCCATCCGACTGGGCCTCAGCCCATGGTGAGGCCACCCCCAGCCCTCTCCTGTATGCTATTGGCCCAGCAGATTTGGCCCATGCATGTTTTTTTCCTACTGCGAATTTTAACCTTATCCAGAAAACTGCATGTTTACATATTACCCTTCCATGTTCATACTTTTAATATCTCACAAACCGTGCATCGGATTAAAATACTTTAAATATGGAAAATGCTTAGAATTTCCTGTAGTTTCACATTATGCCATTTTCATCCATGTTTAAAATGTTTAAAATGTTGTTTGTTTAAATTTGTTCAAATGCCATGTTAAAATAATTTATTTCATAACTAATTAACCGTAGCTTCGAATTTAATAAACTTTATATGTATTTGGGGTGGAAAAATGCCTAGTTTAACTTGGTGCACTTACTTTGCATGTTTAACAACTCTAAAATTATGTTATAGGCAGAACAGTACCATTTCTAAAATATGGACATGAGGATTTTCCGGAATTGTTATATGTTGTTCCTGGCCTCATTTAAACTTGCTTTGATGTGTTGCTCTTGTTTGCATCATATCTTGCCATGAGTAGCTTCATGTAGCTTTGTCATGCATCATGCTTGTTGTGCATCATGTCTTGTTCATGTGTGGTGTGTTTACCATGTTGTGTGCTTCTTCTCGATAGTTCCCGTTTTCGTTGCGATCGTGAGGATTCGTTCGTCTACGCTTGGTTCGTCTTCATGGCTTCATCTTCTTCATGGACTCGTTCTTCTTCCTTGCGGGATTTCATGCAAGATGACCGCTACCCTGGATCTCACTACTATCATTGCTATGCTAGTTGCTTCGTTCTATCGCTTTGCTGCGCTACCTATCTTTTGCTCTTCAAGCCTCCCAATTTGCCATGTCAGCCTCTAACCTTTGTCACCCTTCCTAGCAAACCATTGCTTGGCTATGTTACCGCTTTGCTCAGCCCCTCTTATAGCATTGTTAGTTGCAGGTGAAGTTTGAAGATTGCTCCATGGTGGACATGATTTTTGTTGGGATATCACAATATCTCTTATATTATTAATGCATCTATATATTTGGTAAAGGGTGGAAGGCTCGGCCTTATGCCTGGTGTTTTGTTCCACTCTTGCCGCCCTAGTTTTCGTCATACCGGTGTTATGTTCCCGGATTTTGCGTTCCTTACGCGGTTGGGTGATTTATGGGACCCCCTTGACAGTTCGCTTTGAATAAAACTCCTCCAGCAAGGCCCAACCTTGGTTTTACCATTTGCCTCACCTAGCCCTTTTTCCCTTGGATTTCTGGAGCCCGAAGGTCATCTTTATTTTACCCCCCCTGGGCCAGTGCTCCTTCGAGTGTTGGTCCAACCTGAGCGATGTCCGGCGCCCCCTGGGCAACCAGGGTCTATGACAACCCGACGTCTTGCTCATCCGGTGTGCCCTGAGAATGAGATATGTGCAGCTCCTATCGGGATTTGCCGGCATAGCGGGCGGTCTTGCTGGTCTTATTTTACCATTATGGAAATGTCTTCTAAACCGGGATTCCGAGACTGATCGGGTCTTCCTGGGAGAAGGATTATCCTTCGTTGATCGTGAGAGCTTATCATGGGCTAAGTTGGGACACCCCTGTAGGGTTTAAACTTTTGAAAGCCATGCCCGCGGTTATGTGGCAGATGGGAATTTGTTAATGTCCGGTTGTAGATAACTTGACACCAGATCCGAATTAAAACGCATCAACCACGTGTGTAGCCGTGATGGTCTCTTCTCGGTGGAGTCCGGGAAGTGAACACGGTTCTTGGGTTATGTTTGGCGTAAGTAGGAGTTCAGGATCACCTCTTGATCATTGCTAGCTTCACGACCATTCCTTCGCTTCTCTTCTCGATCTTATTTGCGTATATTAGCCACCATATCATGCTTAGTTGCTGCTGGAACCTCACCACTTTACCCCTTCCTTTCCCATTAAGCTTTGCTAGTCTTGATACCCATGGTAATGGGATTGCTGAGTCCTCGTGGCTCACAGATTACTACAACAACAGTTGCAAGTACAGGTTATGCGATGATCATGACGCGAGAGCGATGTTTGCTTGTTTGGAGTTCTTCTTCTGCTTCTTCTTCGATCAAGGGATAGGTTCCAGGTCGGTAGCCTGGGCTAGCAGGGTGGATGTCATTTGAGCTTCTGTTTGTGTTTCATCCGTAGTCGGATGTTGCTCTTATGTATGATGTGATGTTGTATTCGTGTGGCATTGTATGCCTTATGTATGTATCCCTATCTATTTATGTAATGTTGATGTAATGATATCCACCTTCCAAAAGCGTTTCAATATGCGGGTCTATCCTTGGTGGGACCTTCGAGTTCCTTTTAGATAGGGTCGCATATTGGGCGTGACAAGTTAACCTGGCTCTGATACCAACTTGTCACGCCCAATATGCGACCCTATCCAAAAGGAACTCGAAGGTCCCACCAAGGATAGACCCGCATATTGAAACGCTTTTGGAAGGTGGATATCATTACATCAACATTACATAAATAGATAGGGATACATACATAAGGCATACAATGCCACACGAATACAACATCACATCATACATAAGAGCAACATCCGACTACGGATGAAACACAAACAGAAGCTCAAACGACATCCACCCTGCTAGCCCAGGCTGTCGACCTGAAACCTATCCCCTGATCGAAGAAGAAGCAGAAGAAGAACTCCAAACAAGCAAACATCGCTCTCGCGTCATGATCATCGCATAACCTGTACCAGCAACTGTTGTTGTAGTAATCTGTGAGCCACGAGGACTCAGCAATCCCATTACCATGGGTATCAAGACTAGCAAAGCTTAATGGGAAAGGAAGGGGTAAAGTGGTGAGGTTCGAGCAGCGACTAAGCATGATATGGTGGCTAACATACGCAAATAAGATCGAGAAGAGAAGCAAAGGAACAGTCGTGAAGCTAGCAATGATCAAGAGGTGGTCTTGAACTCCTACTTACGCCAAACATAACCCAAGAACCATGTTCACTTCCTGGACTCCACTGAGAAGAGACCATCACGGCTACACACGCGGTTGATGCGTTTTAATTCGGATCTGGTGTCAAGTTATCTACAACCGGACATTAACAAATTCCCATCTGCCACATAACCGCGGGCACGGCTTTCAAAAGTTTAAACCCTACAGGGGTGTCCCAACTTATCCCATGATAAGCTCTCGCGATCAACAAAGGATATTCCTTCTCCCAGGAAGACCCAATCAATCTCGGAATCCCGGTTTACAAGACATTTTGACAATGGTAAAACAAGACCAGCAAGACCGCCCGCTATGCCGACAAATCCCGATAGGAGCTGCACATATCTCGTTCTCAGGGCACACCGGATGAGCAAGACGTCGGGTTGGCATAGACCCTGGTTGCCCAGGGGGCGCCGGACATCGCTCAGGTTGGACCAACACTTGAAGGAGCACTGGCCCAGGGGGGGGGGTAAAATAAAGATGACCCTCGGGCTCCGGAAACCCAAGGGAAAAAGGGCTAGGTGAGGCAAATGGTAAAAGCAAGGTTGGGCCTTGCTGGAGGAGTTTTATTCAAAGTGAACTGTCAAGGGGGTCCCATAAATCACCCAACCACGTAAGGAACGCAAAATCTGGGAACATAACACCGGTATGACGAAAACTAGGGCGGCAAGAGTGGAACAAAACACTAGGCATAAGGCCGAGCCTTCCACTCTTTACCAAATATATAGATGCATTAATAATATAAGAGATATTGTGATATCCCAACAAAAATCCTGTCCACCATGGAGCAATCTTCAAACTTCACCTGCAACTAACAATGCTATAAGAGGGGCTGAGCAAAGCGGTAACATAACCAAGCAATGGTTTGCTAGGAAGGGTGACAAAGGTTAGAGGCTGACATGGCAAATTGGGAGGCTTGAAGAGCAAAAGATAGGTAGCACAGCAAAGCGATAGAACGAAGCAACTAGCATAGCAATGATAGTAGTGAGATCTAGGGTAGCGGTCATCTTGCATGAAATCCCGCAAGGAAGAAGAACGAGTCCATGATGAAGATGAAGCCACGAAGACGAACCAAGCGTAGACGAACGAATCCTCACGATCGCAACGAAAACGGGAACTATCGAGAAGAAGCACACAACATGGTAAACACACCACACATGAACAAGACATGATGCACAACAAGCATGATGCATGACAAAGCTACATGAAGCTACTCATGGCAAGATATGATGCAAACAAGAGCAATACATCAAAGCAAGTTTAAATGAGGCCGGGAACAACATATAACAATTCCGGAAAATCCTCATGTCCATATTTTAGAAATGGTACTGTTCTGCCTATAACATAATTTTAGAGTTGTTCAACATGCAAAGTAAGTGCACCAAGTTAAACTAGGCATTTTTCCACCCCAAATACATATAAAGTTTATTAAATTCGGAGCTACGGTTAATTAGTTATGAAATAAATCATTTTAACATGGAATTTGAACAAATTTAAACAAACAACATTTTAAACATGGATGAAAATGGCATAATGTGAAACTACAGGAAATTCTAAGCATTTTCCATATTTAAAATATTTTAATCCGATGCACGGTTTGTGAGATATTAAAAGCATGAACATGGAGGGGTAATGTGTAAACATGCAGTTTTCTGGATAAGGTTAAATTCGCAACAGGAAAAAAAACATGCATGGGCCAAATCTACTGGGCCAACAGCATACAAGAGAGGGCTGGGGGTGGCCTCACCATGGGCTGAGGCCCAGTCGGATGGAGAGATGAGGCCGGCAGGGGGGCTACGTACTGGGCCTGGCGATGCGGTCAACGCGACGCTGCTCGTGCGCTCATTCTCCTGTTCGATGCAACGAGCTGCGGGCGGCGCCTGGAGCAGAGCTCCGACGAGCGGGCGAAGGTGCGGCGAGGTGAGGGACTTGGGGCGTGGAGCGGCGATGGCAGGGCTGGAGCGGACGTGCGGATCCGGCCCTAGGGAGCCGATCTGACGAGAGGCGAGGCGTGGAACGAGGCAGGCTTCAGGTTCGGGCGGCCATGGCGCTCCTGCAGGTGGCGGCGGTCAGCAAGGCAGCAAAATTCAGGGAAGGTGAGTGAAAGGAGGGACGCTTCGGTGACCTGCTCAGACGATGATGGCGGCAGTGTCCGGCGGGGTTAATGCCTCGAGGTGGAGCCGCACGAGGAGACACGGGAACTCCTTGCCATGGTTCCTCGGGCGCGGCGGCGCTGCTGGCCTGGTGGTGCTCCAACAGAGGTGGAGGTGATGGGGTCCTGGATGCAGGTAGTTGGGGATGAGGTTGAGCGCAGGAGGTAGCCCGGCATGGCGGCGTGGGTCGATGTTCTCCTGGACGGCTGGATCGAGGGGGCTTAGCGACGTGGACGCCGGAGTTGGGGTCCTCGGTCGCGGGGTGTGGAAGGAGGAGCTCGTGCTCCTGGTTTCTGCTCCGGAGGCGCGAAGTAGAGGAGGCCGGCTGCGGTGGAGTAGGATAAGCTGTTGGAGGCTTCGGTGGTTGTGGAGGGAATCGATGGAGATTGGCCGATGTCTGAAAACGAGGAGAGGATTTTTGGATCAGGGAGGATCCCGACGAGGAAGGGACAGGAAGAGTGGCGGCGCTCGGGAGTGGGTGGATGGGACAGGATCCCTAAAATTTAGGGTTAGGAGTCTATTTATAGGACGGGTTAGTTTAGGGGCTATCTAGTCCCTCCGTTCAAAATCGGACGGTTGAGAAAATAGGTTAGGGATGTCCAAATACGAAAATGGACATGTTTTATAGATATTTGGGGATGATCTGAATGCAACGGTGATGACAGAGCGGGTCGGGTTCGGGAAGCATTCGAACGTGCGCGAGGTTGCAAAAGAGAGTCCATGGCTGTGCAAAGAGATAAGGTGGTCAAACAAGAGGGAAACGAGAACCCGGTTGGTCTAGAAACGGACAGTGAAGACAAGGGGGACACGACAACTACGAACGGATGCAAGTTTTAAAACATGACGACAACGGAGTGCCGATGCAATGCGAATGATGCGATGATGAAATGCAAGACATGAACAAAATGCAAAAAAAAAACAAAAACCCAACCACGGAGGAAAATAACATATCGCATCTCTGGAAAAGGCAAGAGTTGGAGTTACGAATATGGAAAGTTGTATCCGGGGCCTTACAATTCCCGCCTTCCCTAATTGGACTATGAGAGGAAGGAAGGGGGAGGAAGGAGGAAGGAAAGGGGGGGCACCCAATTCGGATTGGGCTTGGCGGGGGCGCCCCCTCCCAGGCTCCCTTCTCCTCTCTCCCACTATGGCCCAATAAGGCTCATATACTTCCTGGGGGGTTCCAATAACCTCCCGGTACTCCGGTAAATGCCCGAACTTACCCGGAACCATTCTGATGTCCAAACATAGTCATTCAATATATTGATCTTTATGTATCGACCATTTCGAGACTCCTCATCATGTCTGTGATCATATCCAGGACTCCAAACTACCATATGTACAGCAAAACACATAAACTCATAATACCTATCGTCACCGAACGTTAAGCGTGCAGACCCTACGGGTTCGAGAACTATTTAGACATGACCAAGACATGTCTTCGGTTAACAACTAATAGCGGAACCTGGATGTTCATATTGGATCCTACATATTCTACGAAGATCTTTATCGGTCAAGCCGCATAACAACATACGTCGTTCCCTTTGTCATCGGCATGTTACTTGCCCGAGATTCAATCGTCGGTTTCTCAATACCTAGTTCAATCTCGTTACTGGCAAGTCTCTTTACTCGTTCTGTAATGCATAATCCTGCTACTAACTCATTAGTCACATTACTTGCAAGGCTTATAGTGATGTGCATTACCGAGAGGGCCCAGAGATACCTCTCCGACAATCGGAGTGACAAATCCTAATTTCGATCTATGTCAACTCAACAAA
The DNA here is from genome assembly GCF_018294505.1 of Triticum aestivum. Taxonomy (NCBI): domain Eukaryota; kingdom Viridiplantae; phylum Streptophyta; class Magnoliopsida; order Poales; family Poaceae; genus Triticum; species Triticum aestivum. Next base: position 264,917,986 of record NC_057810.1, on the reverse strand, counting down.
CACCATCGCAGACACGTGTAGAGCACCTTTATAATCACCCAGTTATGTTGTGACGTTTGGTAGCACACAAAGTGTTCCTCCGATATTCGGGAGTTGCATAATCTCATAGTCATAGGAACATGTATAAGTCATGAAGAAAGCAATAGCAACATACTAAACGATCAAGTGCTAAGCTAACAGAATGGGTCAAGTAAATCACATCATTCTCTAATGATGTGATCCCGTTAATCAAATGACAACTCATGTCTATGGCTAGGAAACTTAACTATCTTTCTTGCCTCCTTGAGATTTTATTGTCTAGTTTCTTAGTGTAGCTTTTATTCCTCTATGTTGTTTAGACTAGATTACCTCTTGTAATCCATGTACTTTCATTCACTCTCTACTAATAAATTCTTAATGCTGTGGGGGGTTTTCCCTACAGTCACCAGTCAAAAAAAAACTTAACCATCTTTGATTCAACGAGCTAGTCAAGTAGAGGCATACTAGTGACACTCTGTTTTTCTATGTATTCACACATGTACTAAGTTTCTCGTTAATACAATTCTAGCATGAATAATAAATATTTATCATGATATAAGGAAATATAAATAACAACTTTATTATTACCTCTATGGCATATTTCCTTCAGTCTCCCATTTGCACTAGAGTCAATAATCTAGATTACACAGTAATGATTCTAACACCCATGGAGTCCTGGTGCTGATCATGTTTTGCTCGTGAGAGAGGCTTAGTCAATGGGTCTGCAACATTCAGATCCGTATGTATATTGCAAATCTCTATGTCTCCCTCCTTGACTTGATCGCGGATGGAATTGAAGTGTCTCTTGATGTGCTTGGTTCTTTTGTGAAATCTAGATTCCTTTGCCAAGGCAATTACACCAGTATTGTCACAAAAGATTTTCATTGGACCCGATGCACTAGGTATGACACCTAGATCGGATATGAACTGCTCCATCCAGACTCCTTCATTTGATGCTTCCGAAGCATCTATGTACTCTACTTCACACGTAGATCCCGCCACAACGCTTTGCTTAGAACTGCACCAACTTACAGCTCCATTGTTCAATATAAATACGTATCTGGTTTGTGACTTAGAGTCATCCGGATCAGTGTCAAAGCTTGCATCGACGTAACCATTTATGACAAGCTCTTTGTCACCTCCATACAGGAGAAACATATCCTTAGTCCTTTTAAGGTATTTCAGGATGTTCTTGACCGCTGTTCAGTGATCCACTCTTGGATTACTTTGGTACCTCCCTGCTAAACTAATAGCATGGCACACATCACGTCTGGTACACAACATTGCATACATGATAGAACCTATGGCTGAAGCATAGGGAATGACTTTCATTTTATCTCTATCTTCTGCAGTGGTCGGGCATTGAGTCTGACTCAATTTCACACCTTGTAACATAGGCAAGAACCCTTTCTTTGCTTGATCCATTTTGAACTTCTTCAAAACTTTATCAAGTTATGTGCTTTGTAAAAGTCCAGTTAAGCGTCTTGATCTATCTCTATAGATCTTGATGCCCAATATATAAGCAGCTTCATTGAGGTCTTTCATTGAAAAACTCTTGTTCAAGTATCCCTTTATGCTATCCAGAAATTCTATATCATTTCCAATCAACAATATGTCATCCACATATAATATTAGAAATGCTACATAGCTCCCACTCACTTTCTTGTAAATACAGGCTTCTCCAAAAGTCTGTATAAAACCATATGCTTTGATCACACTATCAAAACATTTATTCCAACTCCGAGATGCTTGCACCAGTCCATAAATGGATCGCTGGAGCTTACACACTTTGTTAGCATCCTTTGGATTGATAAAACCTTTAGGTTGCATCATATACAACTCTTCTTCCAGAAATCCATTCAGGAATAATTACATACATTTGCCAAATTTTATAATCATAAAATGCAGCAATTGCTAACATGATTCAGATGGACTTAAGGATCGCTACGGGTGAGAAGGTCTCATCATAGTCAACTACTTGAACTTGTCAAAAACCTTTCGCAACAAGTCGAGCTTTGTAGACAGTAACATTACCGTCAGTGTCAGTCTTCTTCTTGAAGATCCATTTATTCTTGATGGCTTGCCGATCATCGGGCAAGTCAACCAAAGTCCACACTTTGTTCTCATACATGGATCCCATCTAAAATTTCATGGCCTCAAGCCATTTTGTGGAATCTGGGCTGATCATCGCTTCCTCATAGTTCGTAGGTTCATCATGGTCAAGTAACATGACCTCTAGAACTGGATTACCTTACCACTCTGGTGCGGATCTTACTCTGGTTGACCTACGAGGTTTGGTAGTAACTTGATCTGAAGTTATATGATCATCATCATTAGCTTCCTCACTAATTGGTGTAGGAGTCACAGGAACTGATTTCTGTGATGAACTACTTTCCAATAAGGGAGCATGTACAGTTACCTCATCAAGTTCTACTTTCCTCCCACTCACTTCTTTAGAGAGAAACTCCTTCTCTAGATTCTTAGCAACGAATGTTTTGCCTTCGGATCTGTGATAGAAGGTGTACCCAACAGTCTCCTTTGGGTATCCTATGAAGACACATTTCTCCGATTTGGGTTTGAGCTTATCAGGTTGAATCTTTTTCACATAAGCATCGAAGCCTCAAACTTTAAGAAACGACAACTTGGGTTTCTTGGCAAACCATAGTTCATAAGGTGTCGTCTCAACAGATTTAGATGGTGCCCTATTTAACATGAATGCAGCCGTCTCTAAAGCATAACCCCAAAATGATAGCGGTAAATCAGTAAGAGACATCATAGATTGCACCATATCTAGTAAAGTACTATTATGACGTTCGGACACACCATTATGCTATGGTGTTCTGGGTGGCGTGAGTTGAGAAATTATTCCACATTGTTTCAAATGAAGACCAAACTCGTAACACATATATTCTCCTCCACGATCAGATCGTAGAAACTTTATTTTCTTGTTACGATGATTTTCCACTTCACTCTGAAATTCTTTGAACTTTTCAAATGTTTCAGACTTATGTTTCAACAAGTAGATATATCTATATCTGCTCAAATCATCTGTGAAGGTCAGAAAATAACGATACCCACTGCGAGCCTCAATGTTCATTGGACCACATACATCAGTATTTATGATTTCCAATAAATCTGTTGCTCGCTCCATTGTTCCGGAGAACGGAGTTTTAGTCATCTTGCCCATGAGGCATGGTTCGCAAGTACCAAGTGATTCATAATCAAGTGATTCTAAAAGTCCATCAGAATGGAGTTTCTTCATGCGCTTTACACCAGTATGACCTAAACGGTAGTGCCACAAATAAGTTGCACTATCATTATCAACTCTGCATCTTTTGCCTTCAATATTATGAATATGTGTGTCACTAGCTACTATTGAGATTCAAAAAATAGACCACTCTTCAAGGGTGCATGACCATAAAAGATATTACTCATATAAATAGAACAACCATTATTCTCTGATTTAAATGAATAATCATCTCGCATCAAACAAGATCCAGATATAATGTTCATGCTTAACGCTGGCACCAAATAAAAATTATTCAGGTCTAAAACTAATCTCGAAGGTAGATGTAGAGGTAGTGTGCCGACGACGATCACATCGACTTTGGAACCATTTCCCATGCGCATCGTCACCTCGTCCTTAGTCAATCTTCACTTAATCTGTAGTCCCTGTTTCGAGTTGCAAACATTAGCAACAGAACCGGTATCAAATACCTAGGCACTATTGCGAGCATTAGTAAGGTACACATCAATAACATGTATATCACATATACCTTTGTTCACCTTGCCATACTTATCCGTCAAATACTTGGGGTTGTTCCGCTTCCAGTGACCAGTTCCTTTGCAGTAGAAGCACTCAGTCTTAGGCTTAGGTCCAGTCTTGGGCTTCTTCACTTGAGCAACAACTTGCTTGCCATTCTTCTTGAAGTTCCCCTTCTTCCCTTCACCCTTTTTCTTGAAACTGGTGGTCTTGTTGACCATCAACACTTGATGCTCCTTCTTGATTTCTACCTCTGCAACCTTTAGCATTGCGAAGAGCTCGGGAATTGTCTTATCCATCCCTTGCATATTATAGTTCATCATGAAGCTCTTGTAGCTTGGTGGCAGTGATTTAAGAATTCTGTCAATGACACTATCATCAGGAAGATTAACTCCCAGTTGAATCAAGTGATTGTTATACCCAGACATTTTGAGTATATGCTCACTTACGGAACTATTCTCCTCCATTTTTGCAACTGTAGAACTTATTGGAGACTTCATACACTACAAAAAAATACACTTCCGTGATGATACATGTTTGTCACAGTAGGTCGCGTTTTTTGTCATGCATGTACATCCATGATAAATTTATGACAGAATCAAGATAGTCATACCTGTGCTGTCGTAGAAGTGTTCCATGACATTACCAAAATTATCATCACGGAAGTGTCCACTTCCATGATGATAAATCCCGCGTCACAGAACTGCTTTCGTCAAGGGTGACCGACACGTGGCATCCACGGTAACGGAACGCCGTTAAGCTATCGGGTCGGGTTTTGGATCCGATAACCCGTTAACAGCCCCGAACAATGGGGATTTTCCACGTGTAAAATCATCATTGGCTGGAGGAAACACGTGTCGGCTCACCGTTGGGACAGATGTCATCCGCTCATTGGACCGAAGGCGCCTATGATACGGTGACACGTGGCACGGCCCGACAAAGGCCCATTTCCCGTGAAAAGGCCGGCCCGTTTGACTTGGTCAAAAGGTGGCGGGCCGGCCCACGGAAAGCCTGTTAACGGCCTGTTCGCATATAGCCCATTTACAGCCTGCTAACCCAGGGCCCGTTACGCCCTATCCGAATTAGGCCCAGTAGCGTCATCTGGGCCGTCCAATATGATTCAGCCCGTTTTAACTTCCGGCCCGTGTGTGGCCCATGACTTCTTTCGGCCCATATGAGGACCTTTGTAACTCTTGGCCCATTGACGGCCCGTGGTGAAACTGGGCCGTAATGAACAGTGTATCACTTTATACCCATTAATGGCCCGTTATTCCATTGGGCCGTTTCCAGCCCAAGTTATCTTTCGGCCTTCTCAGGGCCCATTGATTCTTGGGCTCATTTGCAGCATTTGGTTACATACGACCCGTTACTGTCATTTTCTGCTTGTGGGCCAAATTCAGCCCGTTGTTACAGTCGGCCCGTTTGCGGTCCGTTAATACGTTGGGCCGTTTTCATGTCAAAAAAGACCCGTTTGGCTGTTTTCATAGAGTTATCAAATACGGCCTATTAACGGCCCGTTATGGTCCACGAATAGTACGGCCCATGATTGGCGAAATGATGATACGCCCCGTAGAAGGCCCATGGATCCTACGACCCTTATGAGGCCCATGGATAGTGTGGCCCGTAGAAGGCCCATGGACCCTATGGCCCGTAGAAGGCCCATTGATCCCTAAGGCCCGTATAGAAGGCCGATGGATCCTACGGCCCGTATAGAAGGCCAATGCTCCTACGGCCGAACGAAGGCCCATGGATCATACGGCCTGCAGGAGGCCCATGGTTACAATAGTCCGTGTGTTGCCATGATTATTTTGGCCTAGTTACCAAAAATAGGCTATTGTGGACTCTAGAAAAACACAGAAAAAGAACTGCAGTGACTACAAGCAAACAACTAAACAAGATAATAAGGAAATAAATAAGCAAGCAATTAAGGCTAGCCTATTACCGCTAGTACGTATATTACATCCACTGGGCATCAAAATTCGCCACCAGTGCAAATATAGGGAACAAAGCAGCATATTACATACACTTGGCCGTCAAAATTGGCCACCAGTGCAAATATAGGGAACAAAGCAGCATATTACATACACTTGGCCGTCAAAATTGGCCACCAGTGCAAATAAACGCGACAGCAAAACAAGAGCATAACTGAAACAACTTCAGAAGAGCTCAAGAAATGTTATCCTGGGTATCCACCATGCTGGCAATAAGCTTAGCAAGCTGATTAGCTTTGTCCTGTTTGGCGCTAAAATCCTCCAACGCTTGCTATTGCACCAGAAAGTATGCATCTGAATGCTCCAGGGACTTCCGCAGTCCTTCTGCTTCTTGTCGCAGCACAGCTGATCGATGTCTTTCAGCTTGTAGTTGAGACTCAAGAAACCGAACTGATTCAGACAGTGAGTTTGAATAGCTTGTGCAAGCGGTAGTGGCCAGTAACTCGAACACTAAACCAAGACAGGACTTTGGGGTTGTCTCGCTCTCTTCAAGATAGTCTTCCTTAGCTGTTTTATCAGCTTTGTTGGAGACCAACAAGGATGTGTCACTATCCTGAACCTTATCTGCATTACTTCCTTTACCATTGCATAATAAGGCACTCTTCCCCAATATTCTGTCAGCATTCTAAAAGAAGAAACAAGCAGACACATAACAAGTTTAGCATGTACTAGTATATGAAACTCATTTCGGTGAACCAGTTCATTAGTAAGGTGGACAGGATTAAACTACCAAGTCTTCTATTTCCAAGTACTAGTACATAATAAAAGCATCAAACAAACATATATCTATGTCCTATGGTCACTGCATGGTCTTGCCAAATCAAAATAGATACACGGTTCAAATCATATCAGTTCAAGACAAATCGGCAGTGAAAGAATACAAAGCGTGGGAAACTACACGACACAACAAGATTTCAGATGGGTACCACGGGTCTACATGTACAACAACACTATTGGCTCTGTTGTGATGCTAGTAATGTGCATGATATGAAAGTCAACTGTATACACAATTGAAATTGAAATCAAAAGAGCTATTGATAAGAGCAAACCTGTTAAAGAAACATGCGTGAACATACCTGCCGTGCCATTGGAGTTTCGATTGGATCCTTCAATTTAAAAATAAGTTCGTATGAGTAAATACAATGATACAAGAGCAAAGCAATCATAGTTAAAAAAGGCGCGCCTAAGCAAGCACTTAAGCGCTCCTAGGCTCTGGGCGTTGGCAAAACGCATTGCGCATAACTATGCTTAATCTGTGCATAACTGTGCATAAGCATGCGCTTTGGTCAGTAAAGTGCAAGGCGGTGGCAAAACGCACAATTAACGCCTAGCACTTTTTTGAACTATGATAGCAATGGAATCTTAAATTAGAACAATTGTTCTTCAGGTTTAGGCCCTTGTTCTACATGAACAGAGTACAGTAAGACGCAAGAATATAATACTTAAAAATAGAAAATGAGCTCATAGACCTTACCACATTCTTGGTTCGGGACCAGTACAGAACAAGGCGTTCCCAGTCATCGTCTAGTAAATGTGTCTCAGGAGAACGTAAGGGAATTTGATGAGTTTCTTTGCCGGTGAAGTACGTTTTCTTCAGGTAATTCCGATACTGCCACCAAGCATTCTTGAAGATAGCAGAGGTATTAGCACAGGTTACCTCATCCTGAGTTTCCAAATCAGTCCTTCTCTATAAAGAAAAATGGGAAAATTTGCTGTATTATAACCATCATGGAGGTAGGATGTATGGGACGAAGCAAAGTAATTGCCATGAATAACATTACTTACACATAACTCCTGGACAAACACCTGCAACTGGCATTTTCCTTCATCTTCAGTATAATATTTCCAAGATGGGAAGATACGCACATACAATTTAACAACATCAAATGCATAGATGCTAAACTACGACTGGCTGGTTGTGCTTCCTCCACAGGAATAGGCGTACTAACTGGTGGAGCTGGGGTTCGCCGTGATAGTACAGGACCTTTGGGCACTAGAGCTGCCTTACTAACTGCTCTTGTTTGGGAGCTCTATGGTGGAGATGGTGTTGTGTCAACAGGAACTGGGTTACTATCGGTTGGGGTTGGGGTTAGATTGGGTGAAGATGGTTCTCTCTCCATCGCAGTAGGGGTACAATCTGCGAGAGTTTGGGTTATGTGTGGTAGGGCTGGTTCTTGTGCATGTACAACCGGGGTGCTATCTCCACCAATAGGTAGCACTGTTTTATTTGAAGACCGTGTTTTTATTCCGCTAGGTATTGGCATCACCCGCTCCAATTCAAATGGCTGATAAACAGGAAACATAGTTGAATGTACAGACATTGTATGAGAGATAGATGCAATAGATAGTGTGGAAAAAAGAGGGCATGAAATAGTTGACATGTATATTGTTTAACTAAAACGGATAGCATGACATAATTTCACATATACGATGTCTATCTAAACTGGATAGCATTGCATAACATAATTCAAAGATATGATGAATAACAAAACAGGATCGCATGACATAATTCACCTACATGTTATCTAAATAATCAGGATTGCATCATTTAATTCACATATGTGATTTATATGCAAAACAGAGGGCATTCGATATGATGTCTGAACTAAGAACATGGTGTTGAATATTGTGTATATGATGTCTAAACTATGCAATGCAAGACACCATATGCATGATATGAGTAGTATAACCGTGCCAAGTTAGAGCATACACCTCAGTAGGGGAATAGGACTGGTCATCTGTCTCTGAATCCTTCTCTGAGGAGCTATCGGGACCCAACAAGAGATTTGCTTCGACAGGTAGCAATGTCTGCTCTAAAGGCCTTGTTTTCACTCCAGATTTTTCCATCTCTCACCCAAATGGCTGATTCACAGTAAGAGTAGTTTAATGTACAAACATTGTCAACAAATGGAAATGTAATGAAGAAAAGGATGGGCAAGATATCATTCAAATATATGATGCCTGGTAAAACAGGATGGCATTGCACATTTCACATATATTATGGCTGGCTAAAAGACATGAGACTGCATAATTCCCATATATGATATAGAAACTAAACAGGTGGCATTACAGAACATGTCTAAACTAAGCAGATGACATATATGATGTCAAAAGTAGGCACTGCAAGGCAACATATGCATGATATGACTAACATGATCATGCCAAGGTAGAGCAAACACCTTGGGGGGTAAATAAGAGTGGTCGGCGGCGTCTGAATCCGCCTCAGAACAGATATCTTCCTCTGGATTACAATCTGGAGAGGGGTGGGGAGGGTTTGCCATTGAACCCACCATGGAGTGATGTCTACATGACATTGTATTGCCGCGCAAAACTCTTCTCTTTTTCTCTACATGTTCAGCATGACTGTGTACAATATCTGACATGCATACAAAAAATATGGTGAGATTATGTAAGGAGAGCATGCAGAAATTTAGAGTGATGGTAACAACCAGTGGATGGATCCAAAAATAATGATAGCAGGCTGATGATTTCTTTAAATTTATAAAAAGACAGATGATGATTGCTTTACTATTTGTTTCCCACCCAAGATGAACAACATAGGCATACCCTAGGTGAACCAGATATTAGACAGACATACTATTCATTGTTGCCTCGATATGTGCCCCACAACTAATTTAGAACTCAAGTTTGAACATGAATTTGGACCTGAGTTGGGAGTCCAAGAGCTGAACAGGACGATAAAGTAGCAGGTAAGTTTAAGCAATGCATAACATAAGCAGAATCACTTGTAGTTCAAAGCAAGCGTTTCTAACGCCGAGGAATGGTTGAGTTGAAGTTCATTTCATTGCTTGTTATTTGTTGTGTGGTGAAAACTTTAGTATTTATAATGTATCCTCGTTGTCGATGTGGGTTGATGACCTGTTGTATGTAATAAAATGATATGCCTGTGATAAACTTACTAAATTTATGAATGGCTTTCGAGTTGCTTCTGTGAGTGAGTGGTGCGACGAGGCAAAAAATATTTTCCGAATACATAATTGTACGTGCATTGCAATAGGTTATCGGATGAGGCCAATCATCAACAATAGTAGTACACTATTTGTACTAGCTTCACATGCTTCATGCATCGTGCGGGTGTTTTTACTGTAGCCATACGTAACCAGCACCTCGAATCCTCGATACTAGTAGTACTATATAGTACGGCACACGCCACCAGCACGACTTCCATCTGACACCAAATTTCTTGGAGTATGTGCTAGAGTAATCTCTTCAACCTCATCGTTTCTCTAACTCAGCCATCGCGCGGCGGGCGAGGTGGGGGTTTGCTGATAGTCGGTTTCCTCAACTACGGTCCCACTTGTAAGGCCAACTCCAACGCTCTATCAATATATGGATGTACTCTTCTTCAAAATACAAAAACCTGCATCCATTCTACTCCCTCCGTTCTAGTATTTGTCAAAATATATATGTATCTAGACATGTTTTAGTATATAGGCACATCCATTTTTGGACAAATGGAAGTCAAGTATTTTGGAACGGAGGGAGTACACAATAAAATTTTTAAGTTAGCACAACTAGTCTAATCCGAGAGCACAACTGAAGATTTGGTCGGGTTCTTCCTCCTTTTGCCGACACGTGGGACATCCAGCATCCAGGTCGTGTCATGAAAGAAAATAGAGTGGTAGTTGATAAGTTGAAGCCACGAGATGTGCATATTTGGTTAAACTGTAAATAGAATCTTACTACTCTTGAGTAACTCCAAAAGCGGCCACCGAAGATCTTTCTTGGATTTGTTTTTCATCACCAGCACGTCGAGGTGAAAGATGTGCAGGTTCAGTGGGTCTGCTTGCGTTTTCACTAACATGTGGGGCCGCATGTGAGCAAACAGATGATGGGCTCCGCGCGTCCGCTGGCTGGCTGAGAAGAGAGATAGAGGAGTGCTGAGCACAGACTGCATGAAATTTGTTCTACGTAACCAACACCTTGATATTCGCGTATGGTTGTTTCTAGAATAAAAAAAGGAGATACCTCTACTTATGTTACTCCCACTATGCCTAGCCTAAGGGTAGTAAGTGACCTTGCGCTTGGCTCTTCGCCTCTTCCGGAAGTCGATGGTTCTACAGTAGTGCTTCTAGCAATCTGACACCAAATGAACTGCTGCACGTCCACCGCTTGTAAGCAAAAGTTTCTCCTCGTGTTGTGAGCCACCGCGCACGCGTTGGCGAGGGAGAAGGCGTAATCAAGCTTCTCGTCGTTCTGTGAGTTGACGGGACACGTCAAAGTTATTTACTAGTAGTACGTACTCTCTCCAAAAAAGGGCTGACCATGTCATTGCTACCATCCAGTGATCCGTCATTGAGTACGTGCACTATTCACATGCCATTCACGTGCCACCGAGGAGAAACAAATATTGCGTAGGTGCCATCAAAGTGCACGACTCACTTATGGAAAAGGGTTTCCCCCCGCTTCCCTCCCCCCTGCACGACTCACTTACGCACTGCCTATCTGATTATCTCCATTTTCTTGCATGACATGTGCACCTTGATGCTAGATATCTCTCGTGTTGGGAAAAGGATGAACAAAGCTCACGTAAAAGAAAAGAGTTGAAGAGCATAGATTCCCGACGACCGAGGAGGAGCAAGGAACCTCGCGGTGGAGCGTTTGCAAGGAACCTTGCATGTTTTCCCCTGTTTTTTGCCGCCTGCCCACCTATAAACAACTAAAAGAACATGAACTTTTCGCTAACCACTAGAAACGGTACATCAGGATGCTAAGTTGAAGATGTTTTATACTCCCTCCGTTCCCAACTATAAGTCTTTTTAGATATTTCAATAAGGGACTACATACGAAACAAAATGAGTGAATCTACACTCTAAAATATGTACACAAGCGAACACACTTACTCCATCCGTTCCAACTCATGCACATACGCGCACAACATGGAGCACACAACGCACGTACACAAGACATGCATGCACGCACGCTCGGCCGCAGAATGCACGTGAATAACACATGCATGCGCACACACTCGTCTGCATGGAGGCGTGCTCCATCCGCGGTGACGTCCGGTTCGTCGCGCTACGGCAAAGCTCGCACGCAACGGCGCATACGCATCTCTTACAGCACCTCTTTGCCGTCGTTGCTCAACTACTAGTCAGAGACGAAGACGACCGCAGCCTCGGCCTTAGAGCTAGCACCGATGGAAAAACACGCACGCTGCACGTACACGAGCACATACGGAGTTCCCACGATGTGGTGGTGGTGCGTCCCCAGTCTCCTCTACTCCTTCTGCGCACGTTGTCTATCAAGGCGGCTGCATGCTAATGATGATGTGGGTGAGATCTTCTAGGACTCAGATGATGACGAGGAAAATTATGAGACACAAGGTGACGTACACCGTCAAGGTCCATGGTCAAGGGGGTGCTAGCAAGTGCTTAGATGTGCTTAGTGCAAGTACAATAGAGCTGAGTCAGTGGGCTATAAGGAATAAACAGTAGTATATTTCTGCTTAGTTGGAGGAAAGAGAAGAGGAGAGAGAAGGTAAGCGGGCTCTTCGTGAAGAGCCAGCTCTAGCACGTGCTCCTAGGCACTTTGTAGTACATGTTGACTATAGGATGGGTTGTAGGCTTATAGCCAGCAGCTGGCTATACTATTAATGCTCTTTAGATGAGGTGCTAAGTGCATTAAATGGCTTTGTAACTCAAGTGTTCAATGCATATTTGCTTATTTTATTGGTGCCACATCATATTTTATGCCTACATGGCAGGCTTAGCAGCTATACATGGTGGAGCACTGGGAGAGGCCAAGGCTGGTCATAGTGGGGAGTAACTTGTACTGTAACATGTTACTATGTTACTCTAAACATCTCTATAAACCGCAAAGGAGGGAGTAGTAACATACACTAGTGTCATATGCAGAGTATGGGAGCACATGATATTTCCCCGTCCGGACCGATCCCAAGTTGGCTTCTCACCTTCTTGGCCCAACAAAAAACCCTCCCCCCTCCCGCGCGCGCTTCCCGCCCGGCGCCAGCTGAGCCCGCTGCTCCACGTTGATGGCAAGTCAGGGCGACGCGACCTCTCATTGCTTCCGCCGTTGAAGCGGCACGCCGACCGAGGGCACCACCCGCTGCACGCCCGGCATTTCAGACTACACAGTGGATAGTAACTTTTAGAGCAAGTACTACTATAATTAGATGACATAAGCAGGCTATAAGGATTTAAATATAGTATTTGTGCTTAGTTGAAGGAGAGAGAAGAGGAGAGAAGAGAAGCGGATTGTAAATATGTAGCCGGTTGTACTCCAACATACTCTACTTTGTGAGACAAAAGGTGGGGCCATTATTAATGATATTGTATTTATACTCAAGGGACTAACGGACGCCTTAATTACTCCATTTTTTTGAGACAAAACTTGGTGGGGCTATTATTGACTTTTTTTGAGCTATTATTGACTTGGACGTGGGGTTTGGGGGCCAAAGGCCTACTATTATACTCCGACCTGACATGCTCTTCCCTAGCCGCCGTTGTATCATATGGTTTCGCACCGTTCCAGATCTTAGCGCCGCCACACAATTCTTCTCTAGCCCTCCTTCCGGCGTGCACCGCGAGAAGGGACAGCAGTCCTCCGAACCCTGCTTTCGTGATCCTGTACGGGAGAGGGGCGATCAGGTTTTTGGGGAGCACACTCCTGTGACTGCTGCCAGCGACGACTTCCTCAACGACAGCCTTCTTCCCCGACCTCGGTAACCTCCTCATAAATGACATGAGTGACAACATCAACCACATCAGTTCTGCTCCCGCTGTATAGTATGTGATTCTGTCCTCCTGGTTTAGTCCGCATCATTACTTTGATGTTTGCAATTGTCGTCATGATCTGTTTACTGCTGATTCGGATTAAATCTCATACTAAATTGCTCATATATTCAACAATCCAATTCAAAAACCTGATCACAGGCAATTTACTCCGAGTTGTTTTGCTGCGCTTTTGAAGCCGCCTACTTTTAAGGGGGTGCAATATAAAAGGTGGCGCACAAGAGCAGTATATTGGTTTCAGATCATGTGCCGCTATGACGCCACTAAGGGTAAGCCTGAAGGCGATCTTAATCCTACACAGCAAGAAGCTTTTCGGAACATGGATACCCTCTTCAAAGCCGCCCTGCTGAGTGTTCTTGACGATTCCATTGTGGATTCGTATATATTGTTTGACAGCAGCAAAGACATGTGGGCTACGCTCGAGGCCACATTTGGGCCCTCGGGCGCTGGCAACGAGTTGTACGTCATGGAGCAATTCTGTGACTACAAGATGACTGATGAGCGCTCTGTTGTTCAGCAGACTCATGAGATACAGTCACTCTCTAAGGAACTTGAGTACTTTAAGTGTGTGTTGCCGGACAAATTTGTTGCTGGGACCATCATTGCCAAGCTTCCACCTTCGTGGAACGATTTTGCTACTTCTCTAAAAAATAAGAGACATGAGTTTTCTTTTTTGGATCTCATTAGCACTCTTGATTTTGAGGAGAAGGCGAGAGCAAAATACACACGTGCTCGGGTCGCCGAGGGAGCTTCTAGTGCCCACATGGTACATGAGAAGAACTTCCTGTCGTGGTTCTAAGTCTGACAGTAGAGTGGGGGGTAGGTATGGAGAGGCAAGGTCTTAGCTATGGAGAGGTTGTAAACACAAGAGATGTATGAGTTCAGGCCCTTCTCGGAGGAAGTAAAAGCCCTACGTCTCGGAGCCCGGAGGCGGTCGAGTGGATTATGTGTATATGAGTTACAGGATGCCGAACCCCTCTGCCTGTGGAGGGGGGTGGCTTATATAGAGTGCGCCAGGACCCCAGCCAGCCCACGTAATGAAGGGTTTAAGGTGTATTTAGTGCGGGGCGTTACTGGTAACGTCTCACATAAAGTGTCTTAACTACCATAAAGTCTACTTAACTACAGGCCGTTGCAGTGCAGAGTGCCTTTTGACCTCCTGGTAGTCGAGTGAGTCTTCGTGGTCGAGTCCTTCAAGTCAGTCGAGTGAGTCCCTCGTTGGTCGACTGGAAGGTGACCTCTTCTAAGGGTGTCCTTGGGCAGGGTACTTAGATCAGGTTTGTGACCCTACCCTAGGTACATGACCCCATCATTAGCCCCCGGATGGATTGAGGCTTTGAGTGACGGAGGAGTTGATGCTGTTTCCGATTAACCTTTGCACACTGGTCGTGCGTTGTTCTGAACAAGAGAATCTCTTCGTTGATAGTGAGCAACTTGTCTTCAGTCGACTCGATCCATTCTTTTCTTTCGTCGAGTGATCTTTCGGGCTTCGTTGATTTCCGAGCGACGGATCGCAGGAAATCCCGCGCCTGACAGACTGATCTGCCGTTCGCGGATTCCGCGGGATGCGAAATTTGGGGAAACGCGCAAAGCGGAGCGGACCGCGGCGTTCGGATGGGATGGGACATAGATGCCTTGATCCCCGCGCCGCTTTCTTAGCCACGTATCCTGCCCGCGTAACAGTTCCAGGATATGATTAGATCTGCCGGGTCCACCTGTCATCCACTCGGAAGGGATCTTATAAATGCACCCGGCGAGGGTTTTTTGAACAGTGCCTCAGCATTCTCTCTCTCTGCCTCCTTCGTCTCCGCCCAACGTGCTCGCTCTCGCCTCCGCACCACTTCTCCTCACGCGCCCCGCCGGAAGCCATGGTCAAGGAGAAGACAGCGACGCTGGAGCGCGTGAAGAAGGCGTCGGCGACGGAGAAGGCGAAGGGGAGATCCACCAGTCGCGGTGGGTCTTCGTCCAGATCCCGCCTGCCGAAAGGCTGGGTCCAGGGAGATTGGATCCAGTCGACCATCACGGAGAAGGATCTCCTCGACATGGCCAACGAAGGCCTGATCCCCCATGGAGCTGCGAGGCTTCCGGGGAAAGAGTGGCAGCCCCAGCCGGAAGAGGGTGAGTGCGTGCTTCTGGCTACCCATGTCGACCGCGGATTCTCTTTGCCGCCGAGCATTTTCTTCCGTGGTTTCTTGAACTTTTTTGGAGCGCAACTCCACCACTTCACCCCGAATTCTATCGCCTATCTTGCCGCGTTTGTGTCCATGTGCGAGAGTTTTCTGGGCTGTCGACCGCACTGGGGCTTGTTCAAGCACATATTCACATGTCGCTCTCAAACTGTGAAGAAGGCGAGTCCAGGCGACGAAAGAACCCGAGTGGTCCAAATGTGTGGAGGCCTGGGGATCCAGGTGAGAAACAAGAGCACCTTCCCAGCCATGACATTTCCTGAGTCAGTCAGAGGCTGGCAGTCGACCTGGTTCTACTGCCAGGATGAGTCGACATCGGGGCAGTCGAGTGGACTCCCTCCATTTACCATGGACCGAGTGAACAAGCCCTCCTCTCTGAAGCTGATTCCGGAGGAGAAAGCTGACGTGAAGATGTTGATGGAGCATGTAGTTCAGTTGGTTCGGGAGGGAGTGACGGGCATGGATCTCCTGGAAGTTTTCCTTAGGCGCCGAATCCAGCCTCTTCAGTTCCGGAGCCACTGCATGTGGTTGTACTGTGGGACTGAGGATGTGACTCGGGTCAATCCAGAAGCAGTCGATGATGCCACTCTGGAAAGGTGGATGGCCGCTGTTATTGGGAACAAGGACAACCCTCGCGGGGCAAGAAGGATTCCTCCACTCGACTGCCACAGTGACCCAAACAAGGCATGTCTGCCCCACTTCCCGTTGTATTCTCATCATATTTTATTTCTGCTTTCTCTGCCGATCGGTCGACTGATCTTTGTCTTGTTGTCCCTCAGACCCTCACTGAACTGTACTCGATGCCCAACGGAGCGCAGGCTCCGACTGAGGAGGGAGAAGCGAGCGGGGGTGAGAGCCAGGAGGAGGAGTGGGACTCGGACGCCGCCGAGGCCGATGATGATGATGACGATGAGGACGGGGAAGAAGAGGAGGAGGAGGAGGTCGCACCATCGCGCTCGGAAAGGCGGTCGAAACTTGTCCATGACCCTGCGACTGAACGTGGCGAGGGGGTCGCGACTGTTACTCAGTCGACCAAGCGCCCCCGGACCACCTCTCCGGCGCCGACTGAAAAGGCGCCGAAGCAGCCTAGGGCGGCCCCGTCGAAGCCGACGAAGCACCTGCCGAAGATGAAGGTGTCCATCCCCACCATATCAGGGTAATCATGTTGCTTAAGTCTTCTTGTTTTGTGTGAACTTTATCTCTGGTTGGCGCTGGAGTTAGTCGACTGACTCTTTGGAGTTGCAGTGCTGCTACTTCTGAGACCTCAGCCCGGGCTGACGACCATGAGATGGAGGACGCAGTAACCTCAAAACCTGGTATTATACTCTTAACACCGTTTCTAGTCGACTGACTCATGATCTCTAATTCTGATTCTTTTCTGTAGCTCCATCCAATGTTGTTATCACTCTCCCTGATGATGATGAAGACGAGGAACCACTAAAGCACAGAATGAGAAGGAAAGCGTCTGCTAGCAGGGTGCCCCAGGATGTGACGGTGCCTGAGACTCTGGTCGCGGAGGAGGAGAACACCACTCGACACACTGTGTCCTTCGCAGATCCGCTGACGAGTGCTCCGCAGCCCTCCCTCTTCACGACGCACCACGTCCCAGAGGACCAAGCTGGCGCCACGAAGGAGGCGATACGCCAGGCAGGGATCATGATGGAGCAGTTGAAGACCATCCGGGATGCGAGCCAGACAGCTTACGACGCCAGTTCCGCCCTTCAAAGGAATGTTCAGGTCAGTCGACCACCACTTGTTCTGTTAGGATATGCTATCAAAAAACTTTTCTTTCCAGAATTTATAGTAGTCACCCACTGGGTGTGTCGATTTAAACTCCGTGTTAGCGGGGGCACACTGAGTGCACCCGCTGGGTGTAGTCCCCAAGGCTAAGGTCGACTGCTGGCAGTCGGCCTTAGGCTTTATAATTTCAGTCTCTCCGTCATTCGACTACGGCGAATGGATTTCGCAAACCGGTGGGGGCACGCTGAGTGCACCCACTGGGTGTAGTCCCCGAGACTGTGGTCGACTGCTGGCAGTCGGTTACAGTCTTAAAGAATACATCTTGTTTTTTTTGAGGTCGACTGGTCGACTCTGTCTTCAAATAGGATTAGTGGGGGCACGCTGAGTGCACCCACTGGGTGTAGTCCCCAAGGCTAAGGTCGACTGCTGGCAGTCGGCCTTAGGCTTTATAATTTCGGTCTTTCCGTCATTCGACTAAGGCGACTGGATTTCGCAAACCGGTCGACTGGTCGACTCTGTCTTCGACTGGTCGATTAGTGGGGGCACGCTGAGTGCACCCACTGGGTGTAGTCCCCGAGACTACGGTCGAATGCTCGTATTCGGCTGTAGTCTTAGAAACGCGTGATTTTTCCTTTTTCACTCGGAAGTGAATTATATTTGACATTTTAGTCGATTGGTTCTTCGCAAAACTCCTGTGATCTTGTGGCTCACTACTCTGAGCTGGAAAACAAGCACATTCAGCTCGAGCTGAATTTGAAGCTGGTTCAGGAGAATCTGACGAAGGCAAAGGAGGAGACCGAAGGTATGTTTGGTGAGACCTTGACGACTGCTTTTTCCCTTTATTTGTTTCAAAATCTGATCTTGCTGTAACTTGCAGGTAAGGTGAGGGAGGCGCAACGGAAGAAGGACCTTGAACTAGCTGAGAAGATCAAGCTTGTTGACGAGAAGTTAGCTTCAGTCGCCAAGCTTGAGCAAGAAAATGCCAATCTGAAAGCTGCTCTTGGGAAGAAAAAAGATCTGGAGGCCTTCCTGAATGGTCTTGCCAAGAAGCTGTTTCTTATGCTTGAAGGTAAATCTCTATGCTCGGCGATCATTTCCAACCGTGGTTTTTCCATTCGACCATCGCCTTGGCTCGGTGATCGTCCTTGCAGAATTTTGTCAAAACTTTGAAGAAGAAACTAGCCGGCTGGAACCAAACCTTGACCCCGTCAATTCTCCGATGGATGACGAAGTTGCCATGAATGTTTTCCGACTGGAGTCCCGTGTTGCAGCTGTCGTGGACTATCTTGCAAGGCTGAAGGTCGCTACATCTCGCATCGACTCGACGCTCTGGCCCGGGGAGACACTTCAGAACGACCTCGAGTCGCTGATGGCTCGCTTGAACACGATCCCTGGTCGAGTGCAGGAGTGGAAAAAGTCCTCGGCTCGGTGTGGTGCAGATGTTGCTCTGTGTCTGGCCCGAGTCCACTGCAAAGATGCGCGAGAGGACAAGCTGGCGGCCCTCCGGGTGGCCAACACCAAGAAACACGACTTCAGGTCCTTTATGGAAACTTTCCTTGCGGCTGCCACTCGGATCGCAGATGGAATTGATCTTGATGAGTTTGTTGCACCTTCCAGCCCTCCACAGGAGGGGTAAAAAACTTCTTCTAAACTTGATGCTTTAAATTTGCCTCGGTATGCCGAGTGGAGTTGTAACCGATAAACCTTAACGGGCTTAGCGCCTGAGCACTTTCGGTTCCTTTAGGTATCGATCCGAACTTGAATTTGGTGTATGAATATGATTGCTTTTGGCTCGAAATGTCTTTTGCAGGTTCAAAGCGGGGCGCTTACTGCAATTGACTTATTCCTTAGTCCACTTAGGCGAGCGCTGGGCTGCAGCTAAGCCCCCGAGTGAGAGGTTTGCTCTTCACTCGGTAGGAATTTTGATAACTTAGGCGAGTACTTGGACTGCAGCTAAGCCTCCGAGCGAGAGGTTTGCTCTTCACTCAGTAGGATTTCTGATAACTTAGGCGAGCGCTGGGCTGCAGCTAAGCCCCCGAGTGAGAGGTTTGCTCTTCACTCGGTAGGATTTTTGACAACTTAGGCGAGCACT
>NC_057810.1:264887393-264898097 GCF_018294505.1 Triticum aestivum | reverse complement strand
AGCTAAGCCCCCGAGTGAGAGGTTTGCTCTTCACTCGGTAGGATTTTCGTAACTTAGGCGAGTACTTGGACTACAGCTAAGCCTCCGAGTGGAAGTCTGGCTTACCACTCAGTAGGATTTTTCATAACTTAGGCGAGTACTTGGACTGCAGCTAAGCCTCCGAGTGGAAGTCTGGCTTACCAGTCGGTAGGATTTTTCATAACTTAGGCGAGTACTTGGACTGCAGCTAAGCCTCCGAGTGGAAGTCTGGCTTACCACTCGGTAGGATTTTATTTAATCTTAGGCGAAACGGATTCACAGCTAAGCCTCCGAGTGGGAGTCTGGCTTACCACTCGGTAGGATTTTATTTAATCTTAGGCGAAACGGATTCGCAGCTAAGCCTCCGAGTGGGAGTCTGACTCACCACTCGGAAGATTTTTACAAACTTAGGCGAAACGGATTCGCGGCTAAGTCACCCACTGAGGGGAAATTTTATTGGACAAAATAAAAAGTGACAAAAATTATGGAGGAACTATGACACTATTATTTTGAGGTCCATGGACTACAGAAGTACTTTATTGCAACTCATCTGAGTGATTAAATTTAAGTGTAAAATGGGCGGAGTAGTTCCGCGTTCCAAGCTCGGGGCTCGTCGATATTATGCTCGACGTTGTAAAGACGGTACGCCCCGTTGTGGAGAACTTTGGTGACGATGAAGGGTCCTTCCCAAGAAGGAGCAAGCTTGTGTTGTTTCTTCTGATCCACTCGGAGAACTAAATCTCCTTCTTGGAAGGCTCGACCCCTCACATTTCTGGCGTGGAAACGATGCAAATCTTGTTGGTAGATGGTCGACCGGATCAGAGCCATCTCCCTTTCTTCCTCTAAAAGGTCGACTGCGTCCTGCCGCGCTTGTTCAGCTTCTGCTTCGTTGTAGATTTCGACTCGAGGAGCATTGTGGAGAAGATCACTCGGTAAGACTGCTTCAGCTCCGTAGACCAAGAAGAATGGGGTTCTTCCGGTCGACCGATTAGGTGTGGTCCGCAGTCCCCAAAGCACCGAGGGAAGTTCGTCGACCCAAGCTCCAGCTGCATGCTTGAGATTACGCATTAGTCGAGGTTTCAATCCCTTGAGAATCAGGCCATTGGCTCTCTCTGCTTGTCCATTCGACTGCGGATGAGCGACTGAAGCGTAGTCGACTCGCGTGCCTTGAGAGTTACAGAAATCTCTGAATTCCTCGGAGTCAAAGTTCGACCC
Organism: Triticum aestivum; assembly: GCF_018294505.1. NCBI lineage: Eukaryota > Viridiplantae > Streptophyta > Magnoliopsida > Poales > Poaceae > Triticum > Triticum aestivum. Next base: position 264,896,864 of record NC_057810.1, on the reverse strand, counting down.
ATTATCCGTAATGATGCTGTGCGGGACTCCATATCTGAATATTAGTTCCCTGATGAAGCTAACAGCAGCACCGGCGTCAAGGCTCTTGATTGGTTTAGCCTCAATCCACTTGGTGAATTTGTCGACTGCCACCAGTACATGCGTGAAGCCACTTCGCCCTGTTCTCAAAGGACCGACCATGTCCAACCCCCATACTGTGAAAGTCCAGACGAGTGGGATGGTCTTCAGAGCCGATGCAGGCTTGTGCGACATATTCGAGTAGAACTGACATCCCTCGCACTTATCCACTATTTCCTTTGCCATCTCATTCGCCTTTGGCCAGTAAAATCCGGCTCGGTATGCTTTGGCCACGATGGTCCGAGAGGACGCATGATGACCACAGGTTCCCGAGAGGATATCATTGATGATGATTCGACCTTCTTCTGGTGTTATGCACTTCTGACCAACTCCAGTCGCGCTTTCTCTGTATAATTGTCCTTTGATTACGGTAAAGGCCTTAGATCGACAGACGATCTGTCGAGCCTCTTCCTCATCCTCCGGGAGCTCTTTTCTCAGGATATACACGATATATGGAACTGTCCAGTTGGGAATGACCACCAAGACCTCCATGACCAAGTCGACCACTGCTGGGACTTCAACCTCAGTCGGATCTGTGGCACTCTTGGGCTGTGGAGCTTCTTCGATGAAAGGATCTTCTTTGACTGATGGAGTGTGTATATGCTCCAAGAACACACCACTCGGAATGGCTTCTCTCTTGGAACCTATCTTTGCTAGATCATCAGCTGCTCCAAGAACACACCACCCGGACAGATCTTCCCAAGTGTAAATACTGCTAGGAGGTAATTGAGTCAACCATGCCCTGGCAGAACCTTCCAGCATGAGGGGCAAATGCTTCATGGCCACCTCGTCGTTCCCACCACCAATCTGAACCGCCACTCGGTAGTCTTCAAGCCAAGTTTCAGGCTTAGACTCACCAGTGAACTTGCTGACTCCTGTTGCCAACCTGAAATTGGGAGGGATAACTGCGGCTCTGATAGCTCTGCTGAAACATTCAGGACCAGAAACATGCACTCGACTGCTTGTGGGCGCATCTCTGTCGAGTCCACCTCGATGGGCTCTGTTCCGGTCGACTAAGCCTTGCACGATAATGGATCGCGCATCAAAGCCTGGTTCTCTGGGGTCGACTGGAACTCTTCGCCCCGCACTGAGCTGACGTCTATCATCTTGCTGCCGAGGAGCGTAAGACCCACCCCTCGGAGGGGAATTGGGCACTCGACGCATATCATCTCGGTCGAGTCGGTCACCATATTGGTCTCGCTGATTCTCGCGCCCTTCACGCCGCGGAGGCGATCTGGGGCTGTGAGCCGACTGAACCGTATTCGCAGCGACGGATTGACTGTGAATTCTGTTGCACGACTGCGACACGGCCGAATTCTGATCTCCTGCTGCCCGGAGCAAATCCCTGATCTGCATCAAGCCTCTGCCAGCTTCCGACTGAGAGGGCTGGATGGACTCTGCTATACGGGTCGCAGCTGCTAAATTCTGGATTGGGGTTCGATATACCTGAGTCGGCGGGAAGAGTTGACGTCGACTGGTGTCGGGAACTCGTTGCCGCGCGCGCTCGTCGAGTGCTCGCTGAAGATTCTCCAGTCGAGTGCGTTCGGCCAAATTGGCTAAACGAGCCTCCTCCAAGGCGCGAGCCTCGGGGGTTTCTCCTACGATGGGAGTACGCAGGACATCCACGTTCCTGCGGCGAAGTTCCTCTCTTTGCAGAGAGTCGAGTGGCTCGGGCTGGTACTCTTCGTGGTCTTGTGCGGGGTCTCCTCCGTCGCCTGCCCCACCATCACGGGCGAAGCCAGGGGGACTGCGGGGCCCGTCGACCATCAGGATTTCCGCCGCTGGATCACTGCTATCGCACTCGGATGCAGTCTCTATGGAGCCAGTCGACAGATCGAACAGGCCGTAGAGGGATTCGTCGGGCTCGATTGCCGCAACTTGGGTGGTGGCCGTCTGGCGAGCCACCGCGTGCCTCACCCACCGCTGAAGCCTCGACCGGCCCGAGCGCTTGCGCTGGCGGGAGACCGGGAGGGTGGTCGATGGGGGAGTTGACCGATACGGAGTCGACGGTTGCCGCAGCAGAACGCCGCGGACACATGCGCGAAAATGCGTCGCACCGCGGACGGGGAGCGCATCGACGTCGAGAGGAGCCTCCTGGAGCTAGGCGGAGTCGTCGGCGACGAAGGTGAGAGCACCGAGACGGATCTCTCGACCCTCAACCAAAACTCCAGCAGTCATCATGATAAAAGTACTCGGAAGAACCGCAACTTCTCCACAAAATCGCTAAAACACCTGCCCCACGGTGGGCACCAACTGTCGTGGTTCTAAGTCTGACAGTAGAGTGGGGGGTAGGTATGGAGAGGCAAGGTCTTAGCTATGGAGAGGTTGTAAACACAAGAGATGTACGAGTTCAGGCCCTTCTCGGAGGAAGTAAAAGCCCTACGTCTCGGAGCCCGGAGGCGGTCGAGTGGATTATGTGTATATGAGTTACAGGATGCCGAACCCCTCTGCCTGTGGAGGGGGGTGGCTTATATAGAGTGCGCCAGGACCCCAGCCAGCCAACGTAATGAAGGGTTTAAGGTGTATTTAGTGCGGGGCGTTACTGGTAACGTCTCACATAAAGTGTCTTAACTACCATAAAGTCTACTTAACTACAGGCCGTTGCAGTGTAGAGTGCCTTTTGACCTCCTGGTAGTCGAGTGAGTCTTCGTGGTCGAGTCCTTCAAGTCAGTCGAGTGAGTCCCTCGTTGGTCGACTGGAAGGTGACCTCTTCTAAGGGTGTCCTTGGGCAGGGTACTTAGATCAGGTCTGTGACCCTACCCTAGGTACATGACCCCATCACTTCCAGCCGAACCAACCCCAAAACAACAAGAACAAATCTCAGGGGAAAGGCAAGTTTGATGCAAAGAACAAGCCGTCACATTCTACCAACTTCAAGAAGAATTCTCATAACGGGAAGGGATACAAACCTCAATTTTGGTAGCACCGCACAAATTTATATGGCTGCATCTACCTGCTGTCAGCTAACCTCATGGTGCTCCAGGTATTCCTACATTCGTAACTAGGTACAATGACCACCGCAAGACGAAATTAGCTTATTCGTACGTTGACTTGCTGAATGCAGTGCGGAACGATCTTGTCATGTTTGGAGGAGCAAACAAGCAGTGCAGCCAAAGGTGGAAATCAACCAAGGACTTATGAAATTATATGTAATCTTCCTCAGGCAGGTCAGTATCCCCTTCATCCAGATGATCGTGTTTTGTCATGCCGAGCTATTGATATGTGCTACTGTTTTGCAACACCGTTTAAGTATAGCTATTGTTTTCCTATCTTTTCAGATTTAGGACAATGAATAGGATATCAGGGGAACTGCACAATATGGACCCATGTTGGGTCATCTCTATTGCCTCATGTGTTTGCTGCAAATGTGTCAGCATCAATTGCAAGATGAGGCAGCTAGATAGCTGTGGAGTTGCCAACATGCTCAAAGTGCTTGCAACATTGAGAAGAAACAAGCATGCCCAGGAAATTAATGCGTGCGTAGGGAGGCCCTTTGCTCAGAGAAGCATCGACCGATTTTCTTTATTTTCACACCTTCTCACAGTTTTGTATATTGGTTATAGTATGGTGAATCATTGAGATGCATAGACATGCTGAACTTTTGTTCTTCTGAATGTTAGTTTAATGTGAGTGTCTGCATCCAGTACCACATCCTCTAATTTGGTGGATGCACACAGAAAAACTAAATCTCCTTAATTTACTCCATAACCACCCTATTAAATAGGCCTAGTAACAAACCAGGCGCATGCAGTGGCCGGCGGGCACATGCATCCTGCATGCATGGCCAGTCATGCAGCAACGCAAAAGAAGAGAGCGGTTCTTGGGAAAAAGCGAGTAGTTAGTGCAGCGTGCCTTATAAACACGAACAACTCGCTCTCCCGCTTCCGTCTCCCCACCCAATTCCCCCTGCTCCCCAATCTTCCTCACTCGTCCAGAAAACCCCGCTCACCTTCTTCCTCACTCGTACAGAAAACGCCTGCTCCTCTTCTTCCACTCCTACAGAAATCCCCAGCCCTCCTTCTTCCCCACTCACACTGCCACTAGGCTCGTCTCTGGCTACTCTGCTCAAACCCATGAGCTCGGCGCGACGCCCACAAGGAAAATGGAGTCGACTGGCCCTAGAGCCAAGAAGATGAGGCTCCTGCCAGCGGCGACACCGGTTGTAGATCCCGCACCCGGTAGCGCGGGGAGAAGCGGTGAGCCCCCCCACCCCACCCGGATCCGAGGAACCAGTAGAATCTCCGGTGGACCGCATCAGCAATCTCCCAGATGTCATCCTTGAGGAGATCATCTCGCTTCTCCCCACCAAGGATTGCTGCCGCACACAAGTCCTCTAAACTCGGTGGCACCCTCTATGGCGCACCGCGCCCCTCAATCTTGACTGTCGTTAGATATCTGTCCTTCCTGAATTTGATCTCTTCAGAGCCATCGTCTCTTCTCACCAGCAGGGCCCCGTTCAATGCCTCTGCATCCGGACAAGCTACCTGCTGTCCATACCCGGCAAGGTGGACGCTTGGCTGACATCCCTTGAATTCGGAAAACTCCAGCAGTTTGAGTTCTACCATTACCACGAAAGTTTCATACCACGAACATACCAAGAATTCGTGCCCACACCAATGTTGTCCATCTCACGGTTTTTCCTCCTCTCTCCACACCACCACCTTCGCCCGGTGCCATCTACCAGACGATCTGGTACAAATGCTTCGACTCCCATTGCTAAAAAAACTTTCGCTTGTGGTGGTTTATCTGTCGGAGGCCTCACTGCACAACATCATCCACTCTAGTTACCCTGCCCTGGAGCGCTTGCTGATTGTTTTGGGAATAGAAATCGGTATCAGTTGTCTCCGAATAAAGTCGCCTCACCTTAAAAGCATTGGAATTTGTTTTAAAGGACAGCAGCTCATCATCGAAGATGCCCCTTCACTTGAAAGGTTGCTCCTTCATAGTTGTTATACACCTTCAGAAATAATTGTCGTCTCTGCGCCCAAACTGGAGACCTAGGGTGTAATTCGTGACCCGTTTAATAATCTCAAGGAGTTGGTGTTTGGCTCCTCACTTTTTCAGGTACCGTATATTTTCATCTACACATTTGTCATCATATGCTGCATTTTTCATTTGTGAGCATAAGTTTTATATCATCTTGGAGTACACTTTGGGTACTAATATTATGTTATATGCTCAATGAAGAGTTCGTCCATTGATAGCCTATCAATGCTGCTGGATTCTGTCAAGATCATATATATCAGAATGTATAGTTTTGATCTCGACATAATTATTGGCTTGCTGTGATGCTTTCAATCTCTAGAGAATTTATACATAGAGGTGATGATTTCATGCACATTGAAAGCCCGTATATATTGTACTAGAATTAACTGTTCAGCTATCGTTCTTTCGGCATACTCTTTTTTCAGACCTTAACTGTTTTCAATCTTCATGTCTACTTAGGGAGAACCACATGGAGAAAAACATATAACCAATCGTTGGCGTAATAAGCACAAGGATTTTCTCAATTCTCATGACATTCGTTTGAGGACAATAATGATGGGACGATATGCATCCAACCAGGCAAACATAAGCTTTGTCACATTCTTCCTGTTGAACGCGAGGTTACTATTGTCCATGAGGCTTAATTTTTACAGCAAGAGATTTCTCACGGACGAACATGTTGAACAGCAAAAAAATAAGTTTCAGGTGGACAAATGGGCTTCTAAACATGCTCGGCTTACATTTACAATAAGTTGTAGACATCCTGAAATAATTTTTTTTGCACAGGATGTTGATTTTATGGATCAGACCGATCCATTTGTTTGTGACTGCAAAAAAGAGTGGTTGGGTTAGATGTTACTGTCATGTTCAATCTGGGTTTTGTCTAAAAATTTGATGAACAATTAATCCTTGGGCTTTTTGTACCATTTGTATGCTTGACTTGCATGTTGTTGCCCTCGTACTCCCCTCGACCTGCCACTACACTGCCGCATCTTTCATGGCTGCTGTTCGTTCCCGTCCGAGGCCTTGCCGTCGTTCTCCGCCTTGGTTAGCTCGCTGTGCTCGCCGCCATCTGGTGTTTTCAACATGGTCAACAACCAAGAGGAATCAGGAGATGACTGTACGTGGAGAGGCTGACAGTAGGGACCCACCAGGGTCATTGCATTTCGCAAGCAGGTGCCTCGTTATTACAAGCCAAAACAATACTTCCTCCTAATTGTTTGACAACTAGGTTCCACGCCATTGTCAATGTAGTCAATAAACGAGAAAATTACACAACGAGCAGATAACACCAGGGACCCAGCAGCTCGCCCAGTTGTTTTTCAGTTTCAGAGACGGAGCTCAACGAGTGGATAACCGTCTAGCCCACGCTTACGCTTTTATTAAGCACATGACGAGCCCAGTTGACATGTTTTTCTTTCTAAAATTGGCTAGCCCAGTTCTTTTTTTGGAGAATACCAAAACCGAGGCCTACCTGCTGGGCTGCAAATCTTTCAAGACGATGAGGGATAAGAAATGGGCTTCCCCAGAAAATGGGCTATAAGTTGTAAGAAATGGGCTGTAAATTTTTAAACCAAAGCCAACCGGCAATTGCATTAAAATATCATTTTTTTTCAGGATTTCTCTACTCTCTACTCTTATAAAAACCAAAGCCAACAGAAAATTACATTAAAATATCATCTTTTCACCCACAAGATAAACTACTCATACAAATGCGTCTTCATGTTCGGTGCAACGAACGGGCATCTTGCTAGTTAAGATTCTAAATTTCATTCATTTTTTTGCGGAGAATTGTTTTTTGAATTTTTTTTTGATATAATTTTTTGAAAACTATTTTTAACGTGACTCAAAATTTCGTGATTAAAAGAGTTCGGACCCCACCGAAATATGCAAAATTTCGTTGAATTTTTTAGCAGTGCCCAGAATATATGGTCTGTAATGCTAATAAAAAGAATATGAGCTTCAAATATCCTTAAGAATTAGCAAATGGGCTGTAAATTATTGAAAATAATGGCTAATGGGCTGTATGCTGTTTTCCACAGATTTGGAGGCTGACTTCTGGGCCTACTAGGTTGACGATGACATTGTCCTAAATTTTTTTAACGCGTTCGCAAGGCTTTGTCAACTTAGTCAACACACAACAGTGACTGTTGGATGTCGATCCAACGGCTGCCATGCTTCTTCAATCTCTGATCTTCCCGCTCGAGCCGCCCAAACCAGCGTCGGCGGGACTGCCTGCTCCCTCCACCCGTGGCTGGCTGTGCTGCCGCCAGGCCATCCCTCTAACCACCCACACATCCTGTTATTTTCCGGCAACGTCAGCCTCACCCCGCAGCCGACCAGTCAGCGCTCATTCTCCCCTCAGCGTGGGCATCTGCTGCGGTGGCTTCGCCAGCTCCGGGTGGTTCTCTTCCTGGGCGCCGCCCTCGTCCACCGCGTTTGTGCTCTCGGCGCGGCGAGGTCAACATGGTCAACAAATAACACCCATCGGAAGAGGCTGACAGTAGGGGCCCACACAGGAAAATGCCTCCTTATTACGTGCAAAATAATGATTCCTCCACCTGATAGCTGGGACCCACTGGAAGGGTCTCTATATTTCGCGAAAAAAACGTTCCCCCCGCTATCAGCTCAGACCCACCGGAAATGCCTCCTTATTACACAAAAAAATGAATACCCCCCTGCTAGCTGGGACTCACCTTGGCGGGAGGCTGACTTGTGGGCCTACCAAGTTTACGGGGACGGAGGGCTTTGTCAACTTAGTCAATATGAATGACTCTAGCTCCAGTGACCGTACAATGTCCATCCAACGGCCGTAGTGCTTCTTGAACCTTTGGCTTCTTGCTCCAGCTGCCCAAAGCAGCGCCGGTCGTGCGGCGTGCTCCTGCCTCCCGTGGCCGGCTGTGATGTCGCGGAGGCCTCACCGCCCCCTACTACTCCCACCGCTGGCCAGGCCATCCCTCTACTCACCCACACCCCCTGTTAATCTACGACGACGGCAGCCTCACCCTCGTACTCCTCTTCGCGTGGGCATCCACTGCTGCGTCTTCCCCGGCTCCGCGTCATCCCCTTCCTAGTCCTCGCCGTCGTCCACCGCCGTGGTGCTCTCGGCGCGGCATGGTCAATGTGGTCAACGACCGACTTCCATCGGAAGAGTACTGTGCGTGGAGAGGCTGACAGCTGGGTCCACGACGGCCACAAGGAAGTGCCTCCTTATTACGCGCAAAATAATTATTCCTCCACCTGACAGCGGGGACCCACCGGACGGGCCACCATATTTCACGAAAAAACGTTTCCCCCTGACTGCTGGGACCCACCATCTACATCTTCGCATGCAAGGAAGTGCGTTCAGGCAAAAAAAAACGATTCGGCCCCCTGACTGCTAGGACCCACCAGCTACATCTTCGCACGCAAGGAAGTGCGTTCGGGCAAAAAAACCAAAATGATTCGCCCCCCTGACTGCTGGGACCCACCAGCTACATCTTTGCAGGCAAGGAAGTGCCTGACAGTCGGGACCCACCTGGTCGAACCGTACGTAGCGTTGTCATTCTGGTCGCGAACGTGTACGTACATACTGGTCGTAGTAGAGGTGCGCACGTACACGTACGTACATCGGCGAGGGTGCAAGAAAGAAAATATGTCCACGTACGTACATACAGGCAGGGTCTCGAACGCCTACTCGCGCATACGTACATGGCTGGGTCGGAACGGAGAAACAACGTCGTCGTCGTGTTCATGGGGAGCCAACCAGCTGGGTCGGAACGGAATGCGTGGTCGTGTTCATCGGGAGGGCTTGGATGGAACAGGCGATGGAAACGAGGCCTGGCGTACCGCACAACAGAGGAAACGGCCTTGTGTTCGACCGGCCATGTTTGAAACGGGGTCCTGTTTATCAGGAGGGGCCTGGCGTACCGCAAAACGGAGGAAACGGACCTCCTACGGTCGAAACGGGGTTCCTGTTGATCGGGAGGTGTGTGGCGTACCGCAAAACGGATGAAACGGACTTGTGTTGGAGCGCTACGGTCGAAACAGGGGGAGGGGTGTGGCGTACCGCAAAACGGACGAAACGGACTTGTGTTGGAGCGCTACGGTCGAAACGGGAGGGGAGGGGTGTGGCTTACCGCAAAATGGGACTCCACGGGATACTGTTCATCTCCACCGTCGACCTCCTCCAGCCTCCACGGGCTACCGTCGACCTCCTCCAGCCTCCACGGGCTCCTGTTCATCCAGCCTCCACCTCGCGCTACTCCACCGGCTACTGTTCAACCACCCCTCCACGGGCACCCCTCCACCGTCTACTGTTCATCCAGCCCTCCACACCACGGGGGCCTGTTCAACCACCCCTCCACCATCTACTGTTCATCCAGCCCT
>NC_057810.1:264869592-264887101 GCF_018294505.1 Triticum aestivum | reverse complement strand
ATGCTCACTGTTCATCCAATCGATCGGCTTCAGTTAGCAGCGGTAGCAAAGGAATCGCTCCATCGGGTTCAGTTAACAGCCATCGATCGATCGCTCGGCTTCAGTAACGCGTAGCCTACAGTGCAATCGCTCGGGTTCAGTTAGAGCCCAACGCCTCGCTCGGGTTCAGTTAGAGCCAACGCCTCACACACACGCACATACGTACGAGAGAAACGCGCATCGCTCCGCCCCTGACCTCCCACTGTAACCGGCAACTCCCCGAAATTTTCCTCCCCCTCGCTTCTACCATGGTTTTTTCCGTCATGGACGGCCCAAAGAATGTCATGCAGCTGCGTCTACGGCCCGCCCAGGACGAAAAGCCCATTTTCTGTCATGATTTTTTGTCATAGAAGTAGGAGCTCACCACATGTATGATGATACCGGGTTTTGTCACAATTATCGTCATAGAAGTGTCATATGTATGACAAAAAAATTTTCATTCGGCCCAAAATGTCACGGATGTGTCTTTTTTTTATAGTGATATCTCTCAATCCGGGCATTTGCTTGAAATATTAACTTCAACTCCTAGAACATCTCATATCTCCCATGACGTTCAAAATGTTGTTGAAGTCCCAGTTCTAAGTCGTAAAGCATGGCACACTGAACTATCGAGTAGTCATCAGCTTTGCTCTGCCAGACGTTCATAACATCTGGTGTTGCTCCTGCAGCGGGTTTGGCACCTAGCGGTGCTTCCAGGACGTAATTCTTCTGTGCAGCAATGAGGATAATCCTCAAGTTACGGACCCAGTCTGTGTAATTGCTACCATCATCTTTCAACTTAGCTTTCTCTAGGAACGCATTAAAATTCAAAGGATAGTAGCACGGGCCATTGATCTACAACAACATAGACATGCAAAATACTATCAGGTACTAAGTTCATGCTAAATTAAAGTTCAATTAATCATATTATTTAAGAACTCCCACTTAGATAGACATCCCTTCAATCATCTAAGTGATCACGTGATCCAAATCAACTAAACCATGTCCGATCATCACGTGAGATGGAGTAGTTTTCAATGGTGAACATCGCTATATTGATCATATCTACTATATGATTCACGCTCGACCTTTCGGTCTCAGTGTTCCGAGGCCATATCTGCATATGCTAGGCTCGTCAAGTTTAACCCAGTATTCTGCATGTGCAAAACTGGCTTGCACCCGTTGTATGTAAACGTAGAGCTTATCACACCCGATCATCACGTGGTGTCTCGGCAGGACGAACTTTCGCAACGGTGCATACTCAGGGAGAACACTTGTACCTTGAAATTTAGTGAGAGATCATCTTATAATGCTACCGCCGAACTAAGCAAAATAAGATGCATCAAGGATAAACATCACATGCAATCAATATAAGTGATATGATATGGCCATCATCATCTTGTGCCTTTGATCTCCATCTCCAAAGCACCGTCATGATCACCATTGTCACAGGCTTGACACCTTGATCTCCATCGAAGCATCGTCGTCGTCTCGCCAACTATTGCTTCTACGACTATCGCTACCGCTTAGTGATAAGTAAAGCAATTACATGGCGATTGCGTTTCATACAATAAAGCGACAACCATATGGCTCCTGCCAGTTGCCGATAACTCTGTTACAAAACATGATCATCTCATACAATAAAATTTAGTATCATGTCTTGACCATATCACATCACAACATGCCCTGCAAAAACAAGTTAGACGTCCTCTACTTTGTTGTTGCAAGTTTTACGTGGCTGCTACGGGCTGAGCAAGAACCATTCTTACCAATGCATCAAAACCACAATGATTTTTCGTCAAGTGTGTTGTTTTAACCTTCATCAAGGACCGAGCGTAGCCACACTCGATTCAACTAAAGTTTGAGAAACTGACACCTGCCATCCACCTGCGTGTGAAGCACGTCGGTAGAAACAGTCTCGCATAAGCGTACGCGTAATGTCGGTCCGGGCCGCTTCATCCAACAATACCGCCGAATCAAAGTATGACATGCTGGTAAGCAGTATGACCATTATCGCCCACAACTCTTTGTGTTCTACTCGTGCATATAACATCTACGCATAGACCTGGCTCAGATGCCACTGTTGGGGAATGCAGTAATTTCAAAAAAATTCCTACGCACAGGCAAGATCCATCTAGGTGATGCATAGCAACAAGAGGGGAGAGTGTTGTCTACGTACCCTCGTAGACCAAAAGCGGAAGCGTTATGACAACGCGGTTGATGTAGTCGTACGTCTTTACGATCCGACCGTTCCTAGTATCGAAAGTACGGCACCTCCGTGATCTGCACACATTTTGCTCGGTGACATCCCACGAAGTCTTGATCCAGCTGAGTGTCGAGGGAGAGCTTCGTCAGCACGATGGCGTGATGATGGTGATGATGAAGCTACCGGCGTAGGGCTTCGCCTAAGCACTGTAACGATATGACCGAGGTGGATTATGGTGGAGGGGGGCACCGCACATGGCTAAGACAATGTCAACTTGTGTGTCTATGGGGTGCCCCCTCCCCCGTATATAAAGGAGTGGAGGACGGGGAGGGCCGGCCCTCTATGGCACGCCTTGGAGGAGTCCTACTCCCATCGGGAGTAGGATTCCCCCCCCCCCTCCCTAGTTGGACTAGGAGAGAAAGGAAGGGGGAGCAATGAGGAAGGAAAGGGGGCGGGCCCCCCACCCAATTTGGATTGGGCTTGGGGGGTCCCTTCGAGGCTCCCTTCTCCTATCCCCCACTATGGCCCAATAAGGCCCATATACTTCCCGGGGGTTTCCGGTAACATCCCGGTACTCAGATAAATGCCCGAACTTACCCGGAACCATTCCGATGTCCAAACATAGTCATCCAATATATTGATCTTTATGTGTTGACCATTTCGAGACTCCTCGTCATGTCCGTGATCATATCCGGGACTCCTAACTACTTTCGGTACATCAAAACACATAATCTCATAATACCGATCGTCACCGAACGTTAAGCGTGCGGACCCTACGGGTTCGAGAACTATGTAGACATGACCGAGACATGTCTCCGGTCAATAACCAATAGTGGAACCTGGATGTTCATATTGGCTCCCACATATTCTACGAAGATCTTAATCGGTCAAACCGCATAACAACATACGTTGTTCCCTTTCTCATCGGCATGTTACTTGCCCGTGATTCGATCGTCGGTATCTCAATACCTAGTTCAATCTCACTACCAGCAAGTCTCTTTACTCGTTCCGTAATGCATCATCACGCAATTAACTCATTAGTCACATTGCTTGGATGGCTATAGTGATGTGCATTATCGAGAGGCCCAGAGATACCTCTCCGACAATCAGAGTGACAAATCCTAATCTCGATATATGTCAACTCAACAAACACCACCGAAGACACCTGTAGAGGACCTTTATAATCACCCAGTTACGTTGTGATGTTTGGTAGCACACAAAGTGTTCCTCCGGTATTCGGGAGTTGCATAATCTCATAGTCATAGTAACATGTATAAGGCATGAAGAAAGCAATAGCAACATACTGAACGATCAAGTTCTAAGCTAACGGAATGGGTCAAGTCAATCACATCGTTCTCTAATGATGTGATCCCGTTAATCAAATGACAACTCATGTCTATGGCTAGGAAACTTAACCATCTTTGATTCAATGAGCTAGTCAAGTAGAGGCATACTAGTGACACTCTGTTTGTCTATGTATTCACATATGTACTATGTTTCCGGTTAATACAATTCTAGCATGAATAATAAACATTTATCATGATATAAGGAAATATAAATAACAACTTTATTGTTGCCTCTAGGGCATATTTCCTTCAGGTAAGCAGTATGACTATTATCGCCCACAACTCTTTGTGTTCTACTCGTGCATATAACATCTATGCATAGACCTGGCTTGGATGCCACTATTGGGGAACATAGTATTTCATATTTTTTCCTACGATCACGGAAGATCTATCTAGGAGAAGCATAGTAACGAGGGGGGAGAGTGTGTCCATGTACCCTCGTAGACCGAAAGCGGAAGCGTTGAGTAACGCGGTTGATGTAGCCGAATGTCTTCGCGATCCAACCGATCAAGTACCGAACGCACGACACCTCCGCGATCTGAACACGTTCAGCTCGGTGACGTACATCGAACTCTAGATCCAGCTGAGGCTGAGGGAGAGTTCCGTCAGCAGGATGGCGTGGTGACGGTGATGATGAAGTTACCAGCATAGGGCTTCTCCTAAGCACTACAACGATATGACCGAGGTGTAAAACTGTGGAGGGGGGCACTGCACATGGCTAAGAGATTATATTGTGTCTCTATGGGGTGCCCCTGGCCACGTATATAAAGGAGGTGAGGAAAGAGGTGGCCGGCCCTAGGGGCGCGCCAGGTGTGGGGAATCCTACTAGGACTCCCCAATCCAAGTAGGATTCCCCTCCTCTTTCCTATTCCTAGTAGGAGAAGGAAGGGAAGGGAGAAAGGGGGAGAAGGAAAGAGGGGGCGCTGCTGAGGGAGTCCGGGATTAAGGGGTCCTCGGACAGCCGAACTATATGCTTTGGCCGGACTATTGGACTTTGAAGATACAAGATTGAAGACTTCGTCCCGTGTCTGGATGGGACTCTCCTTTGCGTGGAGGGAAATCTTGGCAGTTCGGATATGTAGATCTCCTTCTCTGTAACCAACTCTGTATAACCCTAGCCCCCTCCGGTGTCTATATAAACCGGAGGGTTTAGTCTGTAGGACAAGAACAATCATAATCATAGGCTAGCTTCTAGGGTTTAGCCTCTACGATCTCGTGGTAGATCAACTCTTGTAATACTCATATCATCAAGATCAATCAAGCAGGAAGTAGGGTATAACCTCCATTAAGAGGGCCCGAACCTGGGTAAACATCATGTCCCCCGCCTCCTGTTACTATTAGCCTTAGACACACTGTTCGGGACCCCCTACCCGAGATCCGCCGATTTTGACACCGACATTGGTCCTTTCATTGAGAGTTCCACTGTGCCGTCGCGATAAGGCTCAATGGCTCCTTCAATCATCTTCAATGATGCAGTCCAGGGGGAGGTTTTCCTTCCCGGACAGATCTTCGTATTCGGCGGCTTCGTACTGCGGGCCAACTTGCTTGGCCGTCTGGAGCAGATCGATAGCTACGCCCCTGGCCATCAGGTCAGGTTTGGAAGCTTGAACTATACTGCCGACATCCACGGAGACTTGATCTTCGACGGATTCGAGCCCGTGTCAGGTGCGCCGAACATTCACGACGAGCAAGACTTAGATCTGCCATCAGGCAGTGTTCGGGAGATCGTGCCTGCGACATCCCCGGAATAAATCCGGAGCAGATTGTGCCATCCGAGGGAGGGTGGATGGACCCCACCACGGAGGCAGCACACTCATCGGCCTTGGAGCTAAACACTGACCCACCTCCTATGAGGCCGGTATCATCGGACCCTCGGACTCATCTCCGGCTACAAGATCCGAACCGCGTACGTCCGTGCCTATCAAATCTGATTTGGCACCGGTCATGGAGTTCACCTCTACGGATATCTTTCAGCACTCACCCTTGGGTGATGTGCTAAATTCATTAAGGTCTCTCTCCTTGTCAGGAGACTCTTGGCTGAACTATGTCCGGCTCGAGTGGGAAGCAGACGATGAAGAAATTCGTTCCCCACCCACCACCCACTTAATAGCCACTGTCGATGACTTAACCGACGTGCTCGACTTGAACTCCGAAGACATCGACGGTATGGACGATGATGCAAGAGAAGAGCAGGAACCACCGCCTATAGGGCGCTGGACAACCACCTCATCATATGATATATACATGGTGGGCACCCCCAAAGAAAGCAGTGGCGATGAGGCAACGGGAGATAATCCCCTGGAGAAGCAATCTAGGCACCGGCGTCATAGGCGCCGCTCCAAGCCCCGCCATAGCAAAAATAGTGATACCGGCACAATAAATGATAACAATCCGGATGGTGCCGAAGACGAAAACAATATGGCCCAGCCAGGCTTCGAGCAGGCCGAGAAAGAAGATGGGCAAGCTAGCTCCAAGGAACAGGTAACAGGTGGAGAATCAGAGGGTGATAATTACATGCCTCTCTCCGAAGACGAAGTGAGCCTTGGCGATGAAGAATTCATCGTGCCTGAGGGTCCCATTGAGCACGAGCGCTTCAAGCGCAGGCTTATAGCCACTGCAAAAAGCCTGAAGGAAAAGCACCAAAAGCTTCAAGCTGATCAAGATCTGCTAACCGATAGATGGACTGAGGTCCTGGCTGTTGAGGAATACGGACTCGAGCGCCCTACTAAAAGTTACCCAAAGCGCAGGTTGCTACCTCAACTCGAGGAGGAGGCGTTAAAGCCCACACTACTAGCGCATGATGCGGCTGACCGGCCACCCTATGGCCGAGACAAAGTGGCGTACCAGCCCGAAGTCCAGACCGCACCCCGTCGTCAATCAAGCAAAAACACGAAGGCCCGGGGCTACACGAAGGACCTACGAGACGTATTGGAAAACAAAGCAGGATAGTCAAGATCAATCTACGGATCACGGGGGCGCGCCACAACGCATGACGATTACTGTCACACCAGACAAAAGTCCGGCCGGACCGAATACAATGTAGCCCAGCACAGAGGCGCCGCACACCCCCAATGCTTCACTGATGAAGTAATGGATCATGAATTCCCAGAAGGGTTTAAACCCGTGAACATTGAATCATATGATGGCACTACAGAACCCGCGGTATGGATAGAAGATTTCTTCCTCCACATTCACATGGCCCGCGGAGATGATCTACACGCTATAAAGTACCTCCCACTAAAACTCAAGGGACCGGCTCGGCATTGGCTAAATAGCTTGCCGGCAAACTCCATCGGGAGTTGGGAGAACCTGGCAGACGCATTCCTTGACAGCTTCCAGGGCACTTATGTGCGACCAGCGGATGCTGATGATCTAAGTCATATAACTCAACAGCCCGGAGAGTCAGCAAGGAAATTTTGGACCCAGTTCCTAACTAAAAAGAACCAAATTATCGACTGTCTGGATGCCGAAGCCCTAGCGGCCTTTAAGCATAACATCCATGATGAGTTGCTTGCCCGACATCTCGGCCAAGAAAAGCCAAAGTCCATGGAAGCCCTCACCACACTCATGACCCACTTTTGTGCGGGCGAGGATAGCTGGTTGGCTCGTAGCAACAACACAGCAAGCAATCCTGGCACATCAAAAGACAAGGATAGCAAGGACAAGCCATGGTGCAACAAATACAAGTGTTGCAAAAATGGCGATAGTGCCGAAGACACAGCAGTCAATGCCGGATTCAGTGGCTCCATGTCCGGTCAGCGGAAAAAGCCATTCAATAAAAACAATTCAGGCCCGTCCAGTTTGGACCGCATACTCGACCATCCATGCCAAATTCATGGCACCCCAGAAACACCAGCAAATCATACCAACAGAGAATGCTGGGCCTTCAGACAAGCCGGCAGGTCAGGTGCCGAAAACAAGGGGAAGGGGTCTCAAAGCAAAGATAACAACGAGGAGCCCCGATCACCGAACACAGGAGGACAGAAGAAATTCCCTCCCCAGGTCAAAATGGTGAATATTATATACGCAACCCATATTCCCAAGCGGAAGCGTGAACTAAGGGACGTCTATGCAGTAGAGCCAGTCACCCCAAAGTTCAACTCATGGTCCTCTTGCCCGATCACTTTTGATCGCAGGGACCATCCTACCAGTATCCGTCATGGAGGTTCGGCCGCATTGGTCCTCGACCCCATCATTGACGGATTCCACCTCACATGAGTCCATATGGACGGTGGCAGTAGCCTGAACCTGCTCTATCAGGATACAATGCGCAAAATGGGCATCGACCCCTCAAGGATCAAGCCCACAAAAACCACCTTCAAAGGTGTCATACCAGATGTAGAGGCCTGTTGCACCGGCTCAATCACTGAAAGTGGTCTTCGGGTCTCCAGACAGTTACCGTACTGAAGAGTTAGTCTACGACATCGCCCCCTTTCACAGTGACTATCAGGCATTGCTCGGACGAACCGCGTTCACTCAGTTCAACGCGGTGCCGCATTATGCCTACCGTAAACTCAAGATGCCAGGTCCGCGCGGCGTCACCACGGTTAATGGCACGACCAAGCTCCCTGACGTACACCGGCAAAGGAGTCCGAACTACTGCGCGACAGGATAGCCCGGCTCGCCCGGAGCTTAAATAAAAATACTCCGGCAAAAAGTTAAGACAAGCCACATACCCCGGCTCAACCTCTCTGAGGCGCAAATTCATTTCTTGCATTTTCTTTGCAGGTTCACCTTTGCGTAGGCCAGGACGGATGGCGTGAAGACAGTTCGAGCGCATAAGGGAATCTCTAGATATTCCCCTCTATGATCATCCGACCACATTCTGGATCCGCATACACCTTCCTTCCGCCTGTTCCCAGCAGGTTCCACAGTCATATTTCTTTTTATCACATTACTTGTACTCATACGCACTGACGTATTATTCAAATACAACATGTGAGTTTATATGATGCTCGTCTGTTGCTATTTCTTATTAAAACTCTTTTGTTAAAAGGCAGCTGCATATCGCGATATGCCTTAATATGCCAGGGGCTTCACTATACCCATACTACGGCAAAAAAGTCCGAACACCTTCACGGCAGTTCGACACCCCGAACTTATAGCATTATATGCATCATCTCTGAATCATGTCTTGGGTCAATAGTTGGGTTTGCCCGGCTCCTATGTTTTGGTACCTTACGTTCCGCTATATCGGCTAAGGTAGCACAAGGAGAACTACTGTGATTGTGTCCCGGTTCTTTCGGACGAGCACCTCAGTAGAGAAAGCCGAAAACTGATTGTCATGATGCAGCGAGAGCTGGTCAGCTATTCGAGAGGTTGTAAAATCTTTAAGGATTTCTTCCGCATAATGCCATAACCAATGCAGCATGCGAAGGATCGGCTTTTCTTCCGATCAGGCGCTTATAGAGCCCCTCCTGTAGTCTTTCGAACACCAGGGGCTGCCTACCTTCCTTTTAAAACTCCTATGGCTAAGTGAGAGTGATAAAGCCCTATAGTCTGATTGCCTGGTTCGCTGTGCTGAACACCTCCTTCAAGGACCCAAAACTGGGATAAAAGAGTGCTCAGGTTTATCCCAAACACCCCCGTACTTGCTACGTGGGGGCAGAAGCCGACGACTGGCCAACTCTCAGGATTAGTACATAAAACGGCCCCACGGGAGGAAAAACTTTCAAACAACAAGCAATAAATAAT
This sequence comes from Triticum aestivum, assembly GCF_018294505.1. Classification (NCBI taxonomy): domain Eukaryota; kingdom Viridiplantae; phylum Streptophyta; class Magnoliopsida; order Poales; family Poaceae; genus Triticum; species Triticum aestivum. Next base: position 264,877,837 of record NC_057810.1, on the reverse strand, counting down.
AGAAATGACCTTGTTCAAACATTACAAAGGACAAACATGACCGTATTCATGGAAATATAATGTCCTTGGTGCATTGCTCCGCTGCAAGGCGGGCTCCTTTCAAGACACCTTCATAATACAGCTCGGGCTTGCGGTGCTCCTTTCCCTCCGGCGGTCCCTCGGTCATCAGCTTTTCCGCATCCATCTTCCCCCAATGCACCTTTGCGCGGGCGAAGGCCATTCGCGCACCTTCTATGCAGACCGACCGCTTGATGACTTCGAGTCGAGGGCAGGCACTCACAAGCCGCTTCACGAGCCCGAAGTAACTGCTTAGAATTTTCTCGGCGGGCCACAACCGGATAATTAAATCCTTCATGGCTAGCTCGGCCGTCTTATGCAGTTCGACCAGCTGCTTCAGTTGATCAGAGAAAGGCACCAAATAATTCGGCGCCAGATACTGCATCCAGAAGAGCTTATCCATAGTATTCCTCTCTTCGGCTCGGTAGAATTGGGCGGCATCAGATATGTTGCGTGGAAGCTCCACAAATACCCCTGGAGAAATCAGAATTTAAACTCTCAACTTGATTTTCTCCTTTCAAACAGCCGCTTTGTATAGAAAAAGCCTTACCGACCGCAATCTTCCTCGCCTCCTGGATTTCCTTCAGGGCACCTTGGGCTTCCCCACGGGCATCACTTGCGGCTTGGCGAGCCTGGGAGAGTTTAGATTATTTCCCTGATAAACCCTCGCTCACCCTCAATAACTCTCACCTCGTTCTTGCGGGGAGCCTGCTCTGCAGCTGCCTTCTTCTCGGCTTCGGCCACAGCCTTTTTAAGAGCCTCAATTTTGGCCATCTCCCCTAGAGCACATCATAAAAATATTTCCATCATGCACACTTATTCATTTGTGCTAAATAAACAAGGTTTCTGCATACCTTGGTTATCCTCAAGTTGTTTTTGTACTCGGCCAAGTTCTCCTTTGGCCCGCTCCAGACTATGCCTCAGTCCGGATATTCCACAGCATGAGAGGCGGCAGACGCTACAGATGCCTGCTTATTAAAATGAGATAGATGTCATCAAGTAAGTCTCCTGTGAACATAAATTTGATCCTTTGTATGGTTCTTTCTTCCATCGAACAGTGTATCAGGGGCTGCTATCTATACCATGACACTCTTCCAAACCTCATAAAACATACCTCAAAGCCTCTCATGAGGCTGATCCATGATTCATTCAGCCCACTCTCAGCAGACTGAATCTTTTCAATCACCGCACCCATAAGGGCACGGTGTTCATCAATGATGGAGGCGCTCTTTAGCGCCGCCAATAAAGCATCCGGCACCTCTTGTTGGACAGAGGTTGTTGGTCGAACAGACACACCCCCTACAGCCAACGGAGGTTGCCTGTCTGATCCTGGGGCCTTATTGGTCTCCAGTATCGTGTCCGGCTGGGGGCCGGATTCAAGACGACCCCCGCCGTCGACATCCACGGGAGCCTTCTCTCCCGTGTGTCCGGTCCCTGAAGTTTGGCCTCCTGGCGCCGCCTTTGAAATCCCCCCCCCTCCGTGGCCTGGGTCCTTCTGGGACGAAACCTCGGTGTCATTCACATGTCTGGGGGAGGGGGCCTTCGGGGGAGTCCCGCTCTCCATGGCATCCGAACCCAGCAAGTCCTCCAACAAGGACTGTTCGGCGTGGGACCTCACAGGACTGTAAGAAGTATGGCTCAGATTAAAGTGTTATGCCATGGCAAGTTTGGACGCATAAGCATGTTCGGATTTTATACTCACGAGTTCACCAGGGGATGGACCCTGGGATCCCACTCCAGGCTGCTATCGGCGACGGCAGTGGACTCCTCTAGAAGGGGAGTTTTTCCCCTTTTAGGCGACTCGGCCTCCAAGGATGTGGAGGCCATCTTTTTCTTTCTTCCCCTCGAGGGGGATTCGTCTTCCTCCTCCTCCTCCTCCTCCTCCTCCTCCTCTTTGGAGGAAGAAAGGGCATTGGAGTCTTCGGATTCTGTGTATGAAGCGCCACGGCGACGGAGGCTGCCCCTGGTCTTCTTGGCCTCCTTTTTGGCCTTCTTCTTTGGTGCCTTGTAAGGCGCCGGGACCAACATCTTCATTAGAAGCGGGCCGGCCGGTTCTTCAGGCAGCGGGGCCGGACAGTAGATCCACCCCGCCTTCTTCGCCCAGCCCTAGGAAATTCGTGGGAAACACATTAGGCATTTTCGTAAGGATATGCAAATAAAACATATGAATTGTCAACGTACAATTACTTACCGAACTTGTGGGGCAGGACAGTTGGTACCCACGGTCCTCGGTGGAGTCCGGCCACGATTTGCCGGACTTGAAAAGCACCTTCCAGATGTCCTTGTGTGAGGAGCCAAAGAGCTCTAGCAGGGTATGGTGCTTGGCCGGGTCGAACTCCCATAAATTGCAAGCCCCGTGTTGACAAGATATAATCTGGCGAACTAACATCACCTGGACTACATTGACTAGCATGATGTTCTTGTCTTCCATATATTGGATGCGCGTCTGGAGCACCGATAGTTCGTCAGACGAAGCCCAGTTCAGGCCCTTCTTGGGCCAGGACGTAAGTCGCAGGGGGGCTCCGGATCTGAACTCCGGAGCGGCGGCCCATTCCTTGCCGCGTGGCTCGGTGATGTAAAACCACTGCTGCTGCCACTCCTTGACGGAATCATTGAAAGTACCTGTTGGCCATGTAACGTTGGGCATCTTGCTCACCATGGCGCCTCCGCACTCGGCATGCTCGCCACTCACTACCTTGGGCTTCACATTAAAAACTTTCAGCCATAAGCCGAAATGTGGCGGGATGCGGAGAAAGGCCTCGCACACGACGATGAATGTCAAGATGTTGAGGAAGGAATTGGGGGATAGATCATGTAAATCAATCCCGTAATAATACATGATGCCGCGAAGGAATGGGTGAAGGGGAAACCCTAGCCCACAGATGAAATGAGGGAGGAACACCACCCTCTGATGGGGTTCCGGAGTAGGGACGATCTGTCCCACTGTCGGTAGACGGTGGCCGATTCTTTTGGCCAAATACCCGGGCCCCCGAAGCTTTTTGATATCCTTCTCCCGAACGGTAGAGGCCATCCACTTGCCTCAAGCTCCGGATCTGGACATTTTTGGGAAACCTTTTTGGGTGGAGAAGATGAACGCTTGGGCACTAGGGCTCGAGCAAAAAGGAATGGATGAGCAGAGGATGAAGAAGGCGTGGGTGAAAAAGGGAGTTCTTATCCCCTTATAAAGGCAGCGGTAAATTCACCTATTCCCCACTTGCCCGGTAAATTCGCTTATTCCCCAAGCGCCATGATTGATGGCACGGTTGGGTTACCGACACCCGTATTGATGAGAATCCCGTAATAAGGGGACACGATCTCTACTTCGACAAGACGTGCCGACAAAACTGCCTCTCGATATGTCGGTGGCTGGTTGTGAAAAACGGTTCAAATAAATGACTGGGCCGAGGCGTGATGTCACGCTACGAAAAGTTGTCATTAGATTAGATTTGTGGAATATTGTGATCTCTATGGTGGTATGTGGAACTTGTTTTGCAGAGCCGGACACAACTCTCGTGTTCAAATCTTCTATGGAGTATTCAGAGAAGGAACCCGCCTTGCAATGCCGAAGACAATCTGCGTGTCGGACTCAACAGCATTGAAGCCTGGTTCAGGGGCTATTGAGGGAGTCCGGGATTAAGGGGTCCTCAGACAGCCGAACTATATACTTTGGCCGGACTGTTGGACTACGAAGATACAAGATTGAAGACTTTGTCCCGTGTCCGGATGGGACTCTCGTTTGCATGGAGGGCAAGCTTGGCAATTCGGATATGTAGATCTCCCTCTCTGTAACCGACTCTGTGTAACCCTAGCCCCCTCTGGTGTCTATATAAACCAGAGGGTTTAGTCTGTAGGACAAGAACAATCATAATCATAGGCTAGCTTCTAGGGTTTAGCCTCTACGATCTCATGGTAGATCAACTCTTATAATACTCATATCATCAAGATCAATCAAGCAGGAAGTAGGGTACTACCTCCATCGAGAGGGCCCGAACCTGGGTAAGCATCGTGTCCCCCGCCTCCTATTACCATTAGCCTTAGACGCACAGTTCGGGACCCCCTACCCTTGATCCGCCGGTTTTGACACCGACAGCCGCCCCCTCCTAGTCCAATTTGGACCAGCCCATGGGGGGGGGGGGCGCAGCCACCCCTCGAGGCTCTCCTCTCCTTTCCACTAAAGCCCATTAAGGCCTATTACTTCCCCGGTGAATTCCGTAACTCTCCAGTACCCCGAAAAATACCCGAATCACTCAGAACCGTTTCGATGTCCGAATATAGCCTTCCAATATATCAATCTTTACGTATCGACCATTTCGAGAGTCCGCATCATGTCCGTGATCTAATCCGGGACTCCGAACAACCTTTGATACATTAAATCACATAACTCATAATACAAATCGTGATCGAACGTTAAGCGTGCAGACCCTACGGGTTCGAGAACTATGTAGACATGACCAAGACACATGTCCGGTCAATAACCAACAGCGAAACCTGGATACTCATATTGGCTCCTACATATTCTACGAAGATCTTTATCGGTCAAACCGCATAACAACATCGTTGTTCCCTTTGCCATCGATATGTTACTTGCCCGAGATTCGATCGTCGGTATCATCATACCTAGTTCAATCTCGTTACCGGCAAGTCTGTTTACTCATTCCGTAATGCATCATCCCGCAACTAACTCATTAGTCACATTGGTTGCAAGGCTTATAGTGATGTGCATTACCGAGAGGGCCCAGAGATACCTCTCCGATAATCAGAGTGACAAATCCTAATCTTGATCTATGCCAACTCAACAAACACCATCAGAGACACCTGTAGAGCATCTTTATAATCACCCAGTTATGTTGTGACGTTTGATAGCACACAAGGTGTTCCTCCAGTATTCGGGAGTTGCATAATCTCATAGTCAGAGGAACATGTATAAGTCATGATGAAAGCAATAGCAATAAAACTAAATGATCATTATGCTAAGCTAACGGATGGGTCTTGTCCATCACATCATTCTCTAATGATGTGATCCCGTTCATCAAATGACAACACATGTCTATGGTCAGGAAACATAACCATCTTTGATTAACGAGCTAGTCAAGTAGAGGCATACTAGGGACACTTTGTTTGTCTATGTATTCACACATGTACTAAGTTTCCGGTTAATACTAATCTAGCATGAACAATAAACATTTATCATGATATAAGGAAACATAAATAACAACTTTATTATTGCCTCTAGGGCATATTTCCTTCAGTCTCCCACTTGCACTAGAGTCAATAATCTAGTTCACATCGCCATGTGATTCAAATGGATGCACACCCACTTAGTTTCTTTTGTTGAGCTTTCATACACTTAGTTGATGTGAGACTATCTTCTCCTTTTTGTCTTCTCCACAATGTCAGGACCCCGACTCAATGCCACATCGATCTAGCATGTAACACCTCATATCACTTTGCGGCCTCACGCACGGTATTCCCACGGGTGTTGCCTTACCTTTGCCCGGGAACGTTTGCGCCTTTTGGCACACGTATATGATAGCGTCGCTAGCATCCATATGATAAGGAGCCCGGGCTGACATGGCTAGTCGTAAACCCAAAGTGGCACAGACTTACAGGGACAGGCATCCATGACCCAGCATCGAACGTGTCGGTCAGCAGCGAGTGAATCCAGGCTGTAGCACTGGGCTAGCAGGACTCCGGTAAACCGGGCTGTAGCGGGCTAACAGGACTCCGGTATTCATCGCGTGACATTTCCCCGAAGGGACAGACATAGGAACGAAGAAGGACACATGCCGGCCAGCCTAAGTGTTCCGGAGCAGTAGCAAGCTACCATGGCTCGGTGGAAACACTAGGAGACATTTCCCGGTAAGAGAGGCTACCAAGGATAAACAACTAGGTTGTCAGATCCCACACATACCAAGCATTTCAATAACATACACACAATATGCTCGATATGTGCAACTACAACATGGCATCACAACATGACTCTACGACTCAAATATTTTAATCAATAGGCTCCGAGGAGCGAGATATTACAAACAGGGGTCTCATGACCCAACAATCAGAACATACAAGTCAAAGCACAAGCGGAAGCTATCATGTCTGAGTACAGACATCTATAAATGAAAAGGGCTGAGAAGCCTGACTATTTATCAGATCCTGCCGAGGGCACAAGATCGTAGCTGAGGTATCAAGCTAAACGTTGAAGTCCACGCGGAACTACTAGTGAGACTGAAGTCTCTCTGCAAAACATAAAATGGGCAAACGTGAGTACAAATGTACCCAGCAAGACTTACATCAGATCTATCTACATATGCCTCATTATCAACAAAGGGGATGGTGGAGTTTGACTGCAGCAAGCCAGCTTTGACTCGGTGGCTATCCTGAACTACGACTGCAAGTAACTCTTTGAGGTGGCGCACACGAGTCCACATATTCACCATATCAATACACCACTATGGATCCGCTCCCGTCTCCCTACGGGAACGCCATCCATAGCACTCACGCTTATCTCGCGTATTTTAGAGTAACCACTTTCACTTGTCTATGAACTATGCAAGGGGTCCAAGTTTCCATATCCGAGGAATCCGGCTATTCGAATAGATGATGTTAACCCTGCAGGGGTGTACTTCTTCACACACGCTTTCGCCACTTATCGCCCTGTACACGTCATGTACCTCGGCAACCTTCAAGCGGAAGCCGGGCGAGGGAGTCAGCCACGACCTGACTAACCGAACAAGTCTCTAGTCCAGGTTTATCGCCTATTCGGGTTCCATCCGCAAGGAGATCCGGCCGGGGTGTCGCTTACGGCCCCAAACGATGTGTGCAGGGTTCCCAAGCCCACCAACCGGGTGCCACTTGGTACACCGGGCCACTGTGCCTAGTCTGTCCCAAGCCCACCTGTACCGGGTGCCACTTGGTAGACTACTAACACTACCTACAAACACCAGAAACTAGTTGCAACTCCTGGACAGAGATCATGTTGATTAATAAGTCGAGAGAGCTTGGAGCGCCCGGAGCCCAATGTGTGGTAGTAACTGATCATGGATCACAAACACAGAACTCAGTTCCTGAGGACGGCTGCAATGAGACAACCCACCATGTACTCCTACATGGCCTCTCACCGCTACCTTTACCAAATCGTGTTCACACTCTTAGCTCACACACAGTAGGACATGTTCACACCCCTCTGATTCATCCCCGATGAATCAGACCTGACTCAACTCTAAGCAGTAGCAGGCATGACAAACAAGTATGAATGAGTAGGCACAACAGGGCTCAAACAACTCCTACTCATGCTAGTGGGTTTCATCTATTTACTGTGGCAATGACAGGTCATGCAAAGGATAAAGGGGTTCAGCTACCGCAGCAAGTAACAGTTGAATCGTTGTTGTCCTAATGCAGTAAAAGAGAGCAGGAGCGAGAGAGTAGGATTGTATCGGAATGAACAAGGGGGTTTTGCTTGCCTGGCACTTCTGAAGATAATATAGCTCTTCATTGGTGTCATCGATCACATCGTCGGTACACGTCTATCGAGAGGGGACAAATACCGGCAACACAGAAGGGAACACAATCAATGCAATGCACAATATGATGCATGATCATGACATAGCAAAATGAATGTGTTTTGAGCTAATGCAACTAGCAACAGATTAAATGAAGTTGGTTTGAATACAAGATTCAAATTCAAACTCCATATATGATTATTTAAATGCCCTTTATTTGTTTTGTCCAAAACAGAGGACAAACATTGTTCAAACATGCATGAAAATGGTACAGATGGATTCCTTGAATTTTTCTGATAATTTTTCATATATAAATTATTTAATTTGGAGTTACGGTTAATTTTCTATGATTTATTGAAGTTTTAGCTATTTTCTGAAATTATTAAATCATTTAAGATTATTTAAATTCCAGAAAATACTTATTGCGTCAGCCTGACATCATCATGACGTCAGCAGGTCAACAGGGCGCCTCCAGGTCAAACCTGACCAGTGGGGTCCACTGGTCAGTGACCCAGAGCTGTTTAGTGTCAATGGCAGGTGGGGCCGGGTCAAAGGCCACGTCAGCAGAGTCAATGCTGACGGGTGGGGCCACTGGATTAGTTTAAAACTAAACAGAAACTAATCTATGATTAATTAGCAGGTGGGGCCCTGCTGTCAGTGTCTATTAAACTAACTAATATTTAGTTAAT
>NC_057810.1:264854193-264869553 GCF_018294505.1 Triticum aestivum | reverse complement strand
GTGGGGCCACTGCAATTAGATTAAACTTAATCTATTTTAGTTAGCCGGTTAGTTAGGCCGTGGGGCCCGGCTGTCAGTGGCCCTGGGGGGGTTAGTTAGTGGGGTCATTAGCGCTAATTAAGTGACACGTCGACTTCGCCGGAGTTCGGCCGGCGACGACCAAAACTGCGGCGGGAGCTCGCCGGACTTGAGCTACAGGCGGCGGCTGGACTCGCGGAGACCACCGGGGCGTAGCCCGTGCTCGTGCGCATCTAGGGGGGCCAACGGGAGGTGCGGGGGTGGCCGGGGTTCGCCGGAATGGAGCCCGAGGCGGCGGCCGGAGCTCGGGTGGGTGCGGGGTTAGTGCTGCGGCTTGCAAACAAGCTAGCTTCCACGCTAGCGTTGCTCCACGGGTCGTTGCGAGTGCAACGGACGCACGCGTGGGGCCATTTGGTCACCGGGGCTTCGCCGGCGACGAGTCCGTGCGGCGGAGCGTCTCGGCTCCGGTAGAGGGGGCGGCTAGAGCTCGAAATCGAACTTGGGGTTAGGGGGAAACGGAGCAGGGACTCATGGGGATCGTGCAGGGAGGGTCAGCGAGCTCGGGGGCGCGCCGGAGTGGCCGAATTCGACGGAGAACGGCGCCGGGGCCGAAGCTTGGGGATGATGACGATGGCGGCTGCTCGGGGCCCTTCTGGTCGCGTGAGACGTCGAGGAGGTCGAGGGAGGCACTGCGGAGCTCTGGGAGGCGTCGGGGAGGCGAGAGGGGGATGGTGGCCGCGGCGAACGGCGTCGGTGGCGACGGCTCCGTTCGGGTCCGAGGTGCGGAGCGAGAGGGAGAGCAGGAGAAGGGGATGAGCACGGGAGGGAGTTGAGAGAGGCCTGAGGGAGCCGCGTGGCGTCTCCAGGGAGTAGCGGAGGCAAGCAGGGAGGCAGGAGGTGGCCGAGGCGGCATCGGCGCTCGCCACCGAGCTGCTTCGGTGCGAGGGGAGGAAGAAGACAAAGGGGAGGAGGTGGGCTGGGCTGGCCAGGTGGGGGAGCTGGGCCGGCTGGGCTGCACGGGTGAGGCCAAGTACTTCCTTCTCTCTCTCTCTTTTATTTCTATTCTGTTTTTATATTTTTCTTCTGTTTTTGTTTTATTTAATTTATTTTGCCACTGTTTTGAATTTTAAAACTAATTCAAACAATGCCAAAAACTCCTCTGAATATTTTATAGTGCTAGATGGACTTTTCCAAAAGCTTATAAAATATTTCAGGGGTATTTAAATTATATTCTAATTATATGAATATAATTCAAATTCAAATAGCTAATGATTTAAATTCAAAGTCCCAAAAATAAATCCTTAAAAATGTTCAATATTTTGGTTGGGACCAGAACCCTTACCAAAAATTATCAAACATTTATGAAGAGCCCTTTTTGAGCAATGAATGAGATTTCTAGGGTTTTTGCCCCTCTTTTATTTAGGGTTTTGAGGCTTCCAATATTCCTCAATTCAAGTTTCAAAAATATAGACATGATGCACACATGAAGCTAGCCTAGAGCAATGTCAGAAGCTAGGGATGTGACACACAACCACCATTCTATTCCACCTATAGTGCTATGTCCATGGCTCACGCTCATGTATTGCGTGAAGATTGAAAAAGTTTGTGAACATCAAAAGTATGAAACAATTTCTTGGCTTGTCTTCGGGGTTGTGCATGATTTAAATATTCTGTGTGATGAAGATAGAGCATAGCCAGACTATATGATTTTGTAGGGATAACTTTCTTTGGCCATGTTATTTTGAGAAGACATGATTGCTTTGTTAGTATGCTTGAAGTATTATTATTTTTTATGTCAATATTAAACTTTTGTCTTGATTCTTTCGGATCTGAACATTCATGCCACAATAAAGAAAATTACACTGATAATTATGTTAGGTAGAATTCCACATCAAAAATTCTATTTTATCATTTACTTACTCGAGGACGAGCAGGAATTAAGTTTGGGGGTGCTTGATACGTCTCCAACGTATCTATAATTTTTGATTGTTCCATGCTATTATATTATCTGTTTTGGATGTTTAATGGGCTTTAATATGCTCTTTTATATTATTTTTTGGACTAACCTATTAACCGGAGGCCCAGTGCCAGTTTCTGTTCTTTTTGCCTATTATACAGTTTTGCTGAAAAGGAATATCAAACAGAGTCCAAACGGAATGAAACCTTCACAATGATCTTTCCTGGACCGAAAGCAAACCATAAGACTTGGAGTTGAAGTCTGGAAGTCCACAAGGAGGCCACGAGGCAAGAGGGCGCGCCTAGGGGGGTAGGCGCGCCCCCCACCCTCGTGGGCTCCTCGTAGCTCCACCGACGTACTTCTTTCGCCTATATATACTCTTATACCCTAGAAACATCAGGGAGAGCCACGAAACCACTTTTCCACCGCTGCAACCTTCTGTACCCGTGAGATCCCATCTTGGGGCCTTTTCCGGTGATCTGCCGAAGGGGGAATCAATCATGGAGGGCTTCTACATCAACACCATTGCCTCTCCGATGAAACGTGAGTACTTTACCACAAACCTTCGGGTCCATAGTTATTAGCAAGATAGCTTCTTCTCTCTCTTTGATTCTCAATACAAAGTTCTCCTCGATGTTCTTGGAGATCTATTCGATGTAATACTCTTTTGCGGTGTCTTTGCCGAGATCCGATGAATTGTGGATTTATGAACAAGTTTATCTATGAATATTATTTGGTTCTTCTCTGAATTCTTATATGCATGATTTGATATCTTTGCAAGTCTCTTCGAATTATCGGTTTAGTTTGGCCTACTAGATTGATCTTTCTTGCAATGGGAGAAGTGCTTAGCTTTGGGTTCAATCTTGCGGTGTCCTTTCCCAGTGACAGGAGGGGCAGCAAGGCACGTACTGTATTGTTGCCATCAAGGATAAAAAGATGGGGTTTATATGAGTTTATCCCTCTACATCATGTCATATTGATTAATGTGTTACTCTGTTCTTATGAACTTAATACTCTAGATGCATGTTGGATAGCGGCCGATGTGTGGAGTAATAGTAGTAGATGCAAAATCGTTTCGGTCTACTTGACACGGACATGATGCCTATATTCATGATCATGGCCTTAGATATCTTCATAACTATGCACTTTCCTATCAATTTCTCGGTAGTAACTTGTTCACCCACCGTAATACATGCTATCTTAAGAGAAGCCACTAGTGAAACCTATGGCCCCTGTGTCTATTTTACATCATATTAGTTTCCCGTCAACTTGCCAATTTCTGTCGTCGTTCTTTTATTTTGCAATCTTTACTTTCCAATCTATACAACAAAAATACCAAAAATATTTACTTTACTATCTCTATTAGATCTCACTTTTGCGAGTGACCGTGAAGGGATTGACAACCCCTTTATCGCGTTGGTTGCAAGGTTCTTGATTGTTTGTGCAGGTACTAGGTGACTTGTGCATTATCTCCTACTGGATTGATACCTTGGTTGTCAAAACTGAGGGAAATACTTATGCTACTTTGCTGCATCACCCTTTCCTCTTCAAGGGAAAAACCAATGCATGCTCAAGAGGTAGCATAGCACAGTGTTGTCACGCTGGTGCTGATCTTGTGCTACTTCATCGCAGGCAAGCCCTCGAGGCGACCCATAAATGAGTTCCGTGGGGATAATTGCTTCTGCCCCATAGACCAGGGAGAAAGGAGTCTGCCCGGTAGCTCAATTTGGTGTCATTTCGAGAGACTATAGAACTATCGACATCTCATCGCTCCACTGCTTGTCGTGCTTCTGCGGTGTATCAAAGGTTCTTGTCTTGAGACCTCATAGCACTTTAGCATTCGCCCTCTCTGCTTGTCCATTTCTCCTGAGATGGGAGACATAGGCAAATTAGACCTTGCTTCCGATTGCATGAACATATTGCATGAAGGCACGGCTCGTGAACTGGGTGCCGTTCTCGGCAATGATCCTTGCCGGGACCCCAAAACAACACACCAATTCTTTCAAGAAGTTGTTAGCTGACTAGGCAGTCACCTTTGTCACGGCAGCAACTTCCGGCCACTTTGTAAACTTGTCGATAGCAACGAACAATAATTCAAAGCCCCCGATTGCTCGGGGGAAAGGGTCGAGGATATCGAGCCCCTAGGCCGAAAATGGCCATGATAAAGGGATTGTCTGAAGAGCTTGGGCAGGCAGGTGGATATTCTTGGAATGGAACTGGCAGGCTTCACATTTGGTGACTAGCTCAACTGCATCTTGGAGGGCTGTGTGCCAATAGAATCCTTGCCGGAATGCTTTCCCAACCAATGCCCTTGATCCAATGTGGGAGCCGCACATGCCTTTGTGTATCTCAGCCAGCAGTTCCTTTCCTTCTTCCCGGCAGAAGCACTTCAATTTCACACCGTTGGGCCTCGTTCTGTACAGAGTGTCATCGACAAACTGATACATGCTGGGGCCCGGGCTACTCTTTCAGCCTCATGTTGGTCATTGGCGAGTTCTCTGGTTTGGAGGAAGTGGACTATGTGTCTTGCCCAAGTTGGAGCCCGTGGCTCGGCAACGAGGACTAGCGGTACCTCCTCAACTGCGGGGGCATATTCCTTGTTCGCGGAGACCATGGGCCCGGCTGGAGGGTGCGGTCCAGCTAGTTGCGAGGAGTTGTTTCCGGCAGGGTCCCTGCTAGGAGCGGAAGGCTCTACTAGGAGAGGCTTACCGGAGTCCATCTTTCTCCTTTTCCGGGCCATTGTTCCTGGGGATGCGGAGGGCTGAGTGAGATGGAGAACAGAAGTCCCTGCAGGAATCTTTTGCGTAGCACACTTTGACAGATCATCAGCTATGCTGTTTTCTACATGGGGTACATGCTCTATTTGCAACCCGTCAAAACGCTCTTCCAATCTCCTCACTTCCTCAACGTATGCCATCAATTGACTTTGGCAATTCTTGTTGACTTGTCTCACCACAAGTTGTGAATCTCCTCGAATGATCAGCTTCTTGATTCCCAATTCTGCGGCAATCCCGAGCCCTACAAGGAGCCCTTCATACTCTGCTGTATTGTTGGTTGCCTCTTCCCGGGCAAAGTGCATTTGGATGACGTATTTCAAGTGCTCCACTGAGGGGGCGTTGAGAAGCACGCCAGCTCCCGCACCTTGCAGGGAAAAGGCACCATCGAAATACATAATCCATTCTTGGGGCGCCTCCTTGTCGGGGATGGCTCTTTCTGGCACTTCCTCATTAGGGGTTGGCGTCCATTCCGCAATAAACTCTGCCAACACCCTGCTCTGGATTTTTGATGTGCTCTCAAACTTTAGACCAAAACCGGACAACTCCAAAGACCACTCCACTATTCTGTCGGTAGCCTCATGGTTTCAGAGTATCCTTTGCAATGGGAAACGAGTGAAAACCGTGACCTCATGGGCTTGGAAGAAGTGGCGCAGCTTCCTTGAGGCCATGATCAGACCAAAGATCAACTTTTGCATGCTAGAGTACCTCGATCTAGCCCCCTGTAGTAAGGAACTGACTAAGTACACTGGACGTTGCACCACTTTCTTCGTTGTCGCATCCTTGCACTACAAAAAAATACACTTCCCGTGATGATACGTGTTTGTCACAGTAGGTCGTGTTTTTTGTCATGCATGTACATCCATGACAATTTTATGACAGAATTAAGGTAGTCATACCTGTGCTGTCGTAGAAGTGTTCCATGACATTACCAAAATTATCATCACGGAAGTGTCCACTTCCATGACGATAAATCGCGCGTCACAGAAGTGCTTTCGTCAAGGGTGACTGACACGTGGCATCTACCATAACGGAACGTCCTTAAGCTATCGGGTCCGGTTTTGGATCCGATAACCTGCTAACAGCCCCAACCAATGGGGATTTTCCAAGTGTAAAATCATCATTGGCTGGAGGAAACACGTGTCGGCTCACCGTTGGGACAGATGTCATCCACTCATTGGACCGAAGGCGCCTATGATACGTCAACACGTGGCACAGCCGAATAGAGGCCCATTCCTGTGAAAAGGCCGGCCCGTTTGACTTGGTCAAAAGGTGGCGGGCCGGCCCACGGAAAGCTTGTTAATGGCATGTTTGCATATAGCCCATTTACAACCCGCTAACCCAGGGCCCGTTACGACCTATCCGAATTAGGCCCAGTAGCGTCATCTGGGCCGTCCAATATGACTCCAACCCATTTTAAGTTCCAGCCCATGTATGGCCCATGACGCCTTTCGGCCCATATGAGGCCCTTTGTAACTCTTGGCCCATTAACGGCCCGTGGTGAAACTGGCCCGTAATGAACAGTGTATCACTTTATACCCATTAACGGCCCATTAATCCATTGGACCGTTTGCAGCCCATGTTATCTTTCGGCCTTCTTAGGGCCCATTTATTCTTGGGCTCACTTCTAGCATTCGGTTACTTACGGCCCGTTACTGCCATTTTCTGCTTGTGGGCCAAATTCAGCCCGTGGTTATAGTCGGCCCGTTTGTGGCCCGTTAATACGTTGGGACGTCATAGCGTCATCAAATACGGCCTATTAACGACAGTTTGTATGGTCGGCCCATGAACGGATGACTCCAACTCTAGCCCGTTTACGACCATAATGCGGTCTGTTTTTGGCCCATGTTTGGCCAATCGATCGTACGGCCCGTCTAAGGCACATTGATGAACGGCCTGTAGAAGGCCCATTGTTTCTACGGCTCGTAGAAGGCCCATTTTTTGTACGGATCATAGAAGGCCCATTGTTTCTATGGCCCGTAGGAAGCCTAGTGTCACTACAGTAAATATGTAGCCCATGGTCTGTTAAAGGCGGGAAACTACTATAGGTTTAGACTTGCTAATGGTCCAAGATGATTATAGGCCCATGTTTTGGCCCATATGAGTAACGGGCCAGCCTGAAGACCGACAACACTGAGATCCACTGAACCTTCCGGCCTAAATTATAGCATACCGACCAAAGAATAAACCTAGACTATACAATAAACAAATTACGGCATATTACATCCACTGGGAATCAAAGTTCGCTACCGGTGATAAGAAAGCGCAACATGACTGCGGATTACATACACTAGGCATCAAAGGTCGCCACCAGTGCATATAAACGCGCCGACAAAAGAATATACAAAACTGAGAGCACTTCAGAAGGCACTAGACCTGGCAAGCTTGGGCCCCACAAGCAGCCGAACAAGCTGATGAGACCTTAGTTGTGTCAATGATAGATGCTTCATCCCTAGCTATATGGCACCATAGTGCGCAAGGAAGTCCCCTGACATCTTCATTACATCTTTGACTTCAAGTTGGAGCTGAGCTGAAGCAAGCCTTTCCACTTTAAGTTGAGACAGAAGAGGTCGAACTGATTGAGGCAGCGAATACACAGAGGTTGTCTCACACCTGTTGGTGAGTAGCTTCAACTCACTGTCTTCATCAAGACAGGACCTTGGGGTCATCCCGCTGTCCTCAAGATGGTTTGGCTCACTATCTTTCCTAAAGTTCTGCCTGGCATAAGAGATACGACTCTGAAAGAGAAACAAGGAGACATGTAACAGGTTTCACAATTATATAAGCAAATAAATGGATCTATTCTGCATAAGGAACATGTTTTTACAACTACAATTTAAAACTGGTAGTTGTTGCAAACATCCAATCATATGTAAACAGCAGTGGAGGAAATGATGCCTATCCAAATCTATACTAGAACAAAGTTTGAAGGCTTGAGAAGGATGAACTTACATTACATGTTAACACGGGCTGGACAAAGCCCTTCTCCATGTTGATGGAAATATAATTCAATAAATTCCCCAAAGAAAATTCTTTATAAGAGTTGCTATTATTCTACATTTCACAAAGAGTAAATATAGATCAAATAATATTGGAAGAAATAGAGGATAATGAAGCTCATGTGCAGACTAATGATACATAATCAAATAGCAATTAATTAAGTACAACGCTACAAGGCAAAAGGTACTGACAAGAGGAATGCAGACATCAATGTGTGCAGTGGCATTGGCTTTATTTAACATTTTGGTAAGAGTAAATGTAGATATGATAATTTGGAGAAAGTGGAGGGCAGGGCAGATAAGATGCAGAGTAATGCTAGACAATCAACTATCTCACGATGCATGTACAGTAATACCACCACCGTTCGTTATTAGTTGTCGCTCAAATGGATGTATCTAGCACTATTAAGTTCTAAATACATCCAATTGATCAACAATTAATTCGATACAGAGGGAGTACATGACAACAAGTACTTAGATGAGCAATCCAAAACTTCATTACCAGTGTGTTAGTTCTACATTTATCTAAGAGTAAATATAGATCTTATAATTTCAAGCAAAGGGAGGATAAAGAAGCGAACTAGAGTGATGCTACATAATCAAACAACAATGAGTGTAAGTATGCTGACAAAGGGCAAGAGGTACTGACAAGAGCATTGCAGAGCCCAGTATTGTCGTGAGATCCTATGATCCTTTGAGCAAGGAG
Source organism: Triticum aestivum (assembly GCF_018294505.1). NCBI lineage: Eukaryota > Viridiplantae > Streptophyta > Magnoliopsida > Poales > Poaceae > Triticum > Triticum aestivum. The sequence goes on along the minus strand of NC_057810.1, from coordinate 264,861,099 downwards.
ATTCATCTGAAATTAGTTTTCCTAAAAGAGAGAAGGTAAGGCACATGCAGAAATTTAGCAGTTCAAATTTTGAATTGATATCATGGATAGTACCTGACGCTGGGCTGTCAGCAGTTCTAATAGGGGTTTGGCCACTGGAGTAGGAGTAAAGTCTGTTGCAATTGGGCCTGTGTTTTCTATGGCTGCTGATCTATCTGATTTAATAGGTATCACTACCTTTTCCAAATACCTAGTTTGTACTCCTTGAGGATCTGCAATCACCCTCTTCCTTTTGGACATCTATTACGAAAGAACAACATTTGACTGGAAAAACATATTATGACGACACATGGAATAGGTACAGAAAATGGATAGGTATGGCATATACTCATGTATGATGCTTAAACTAAGCAGATGGTGTAACAAAGTAGAAGTAATGCAATAGGTTAGATGCAAAATATGTGCGACCAATACAACCTTGCCAAGTTAGAGCATGCACCTTGATGGGTGAATAAGATAGGCCATCCTCCACCATGCCAAGTTTGTTAGCCAGTGGATTGTTTCGCAATATTCCTCTCGTGCATCCATTCTCATATTCATTTTGATAATGTTCAATACCTGACATGCATGAAAACATAAAAACAAGTGAGATTATCTTTGTAATGCAGAAGTGATTCTAATCCAATACTTCCTCCCTGTAAACCCCTTTGTGCTATCTTTGCAATTCTTCTAAGAGGTGCCATGCATGTTGTAATTTGGTGTGTGCATTAATATAATGTGGCCTACTACTCAAAATTGAGAGCTCCAGAAGTGATGATACTTCATAGATGACAGCTTCAACATATAGTAAAGAAGAACAAGTCGACCTGACCTGACAGATTCAAAATATACTAAGGGAGAGTAACTCGACCTGACCAGTCGACCACAAGAGAAGAGGATCATCTTAAAGAGCAGAAGAGCAAGCAGATTGAAGATATTACAAGTCTTTCTATACAATGTCGGTTGGCCACCCATGATGAACCAGAGCGCACAGAGAAATACTATTCCTTCCGGTCTCTCCATATGTGGCTCACATGCATTTCGAAACTAAAGTAGGAACATTTAGCTGACCAATTAAACATCTCTCAGTTTTACTAATATCAGCATAATATCAGATTCGAATTTTTACAACTAAGCTTGTTTAGCTCGATGGGTGGAGCAGTGCTATTACGACATGAACCACGTAGGATGATTGTGGTCATCATAACCGTGGCAGTGGGATGGCAGATCTGAAGCTGCAAACCGTGCAAAGGGTAGTTAGCAACCGATATTTGCTTTGAAATAACAACTAAGATTTGGTATGGACAAGAAAGTACAGTCAACAAGTGACAAAGAAATGCAATTATGTTGTCTCTCTATAATCCCTCCATTCCCTTATACAAGGCCACTATCAAAAATACATTTTTCCTCAATACAAGGCCACCAACAGTAATCAAGGAAAAAATTAATGATGTTTTCTCGTACTAGCAACTTTTTAATACTTACATGCATGTAGTCATAATGACACTCAGCCACTTCCTTCCCATTCATTCGTTGCATGCTTGTGGTGTATTAATGATCCCGGTTAACGAAAAGAAAAGCTGACTTGCAAAGAAGTCAATAAATTTTATCTTGGTACCTGTAATATGAGTTTGTGGCCTTGTATAAGGGAATGGAGGGAGTATGGCGCGACATACATTTGGAAACTCAAGTGGGACCTTTAGCTAACCAATTAAATGTGTCTGTTAACTAATATCAGTATCATATCACAATCATATTTGAACAACTAAGCTTTGGAATTTTGAGTGTTGTGTTGTTTAGCTTGAAGGGTGGAGTAATGCTAGTATGACAGAAAGCACCTACGCAGATCATAGTAGAGTAGATAAAAGGGGAAAACCCTAAGCATCAAGAGTAAAATCAGGAAAGTGGAACTAGCTGGACCAGTGGGTGGCGCACATGCTTTTCGAAATGAATATAGGAACATTAGGCGACCAATTAAACATTCTCTGTTTTAGTAATATGAGCATCATATCAGATTCGTATTTCAACACGTAAGATTTGGAATTATGAGTGGCATGTTGTTTCGCTTGATGGGTTGAGGTCTTCAGGAGCAGTGCTAGCACGACACGAAGTAGTGAAGCACCTACAATGATGGAAGTGAATATAAAGGGGGGAAACCATAAGTTTTACGAGTATAGTGACTGTGACATGGCGGATCTGAAGGTGCAAACCGGGCAAAGCTACTTCGCAACCAATGTTTGCATTCAACTAGCCACTATGATTTGGTACGGGAAAGAAAAGTACAGTAAACAATTTAAGATCTATTTTCCAGGTGAGATCAATAACTTAAGCACATATGGAAGAGTACCACCTCTCTTACGACACCGTGTAGGCCCCTGATGATACGTTGAGGGTGCTGCGGGTGCGATTGCTATCGGTGGCGGGGAAGAAGACTTTAGATGGCAGACGACCGGGTCGGGGGATAAATCTTGTTGCCGTGGACGAGGCGGTCGTAGGAGCGGCAACGACAAAGTGGACGATGGCGCCGATGAAGCGAGACTACACGATGAAAGGATCCTGGTCCGGCGCCGTGGATGAGAGACGTCCATCTCTTGAAGTGGACGACGGGGTAGGGGTAGCGGCTCCGGCAAGGTGGAGGATGGGGTGGCGGACGGAGGAGGCTGGCCGCAGTGGGGAGGTTGTGTGGCGCCAACGGTGTATGAATGGGGAAATGGAGGGGGAGGGGGGATCTCAAACTTTGGGACGCGCTTGTCTGAAATGTGGGAAAGTTACGAACTTATCCCCCGTTTAAAATTTCGGACATCTCGTCGGTTGGGGATAGGATGGTAATCTCGCATCTCCCAAATATTTGCCGGTAACGATTTCGGGCGAGGAGAGGGTGTTTTGCCGCCCACGGTGTATGAACGGGGCTGACAGGTAGGGCGGTTGTGTCACGTCTGATGGAAGTTACACATCTGCCCCTATTTAAAATATTAGCCTACATCGATTTCGGATGAGGAGAGTTTGTTTTGCCACCCACCGTGCATGAATGGGGAAATGGAGGGAGAGACACATGTCTTTCATACAAGCTTGAATCAAATATGTTTTGCCGCCCACGTTTGGCGCCCATCGTGTCTGAATGGGCTTAAAGGCTGTCGTGTCACGTCTGATTGAACTTACTAGTCCACCCCTATCGACAACAGTGTAAATCCGGTCGATAAGGATGTCAAGTGTCAGGGGTAGACAGTGATTTCCATCTTGCAAACACTTGCTTCGGGCAGCCCACAAATGATAGTGGGTGTTTAGCCGCTTCGTTCAAAACTTGCGAGAATTAGCATTCACGTTTGCCCTGGGCCCTGGCAACTAAATCCAAATCCAATTTTTATTCAATTATGAATATCCACAGATAATTCTACGTTTTGTTATTTATTTCTTCAAAACCACAACAAAGATTTATTCCACCTTTATATATGATTATGATTTAGAAATGCCGTGATCTTCGAATTCAGTAGGTTGGATACACTTTGAGTCAAACAGTTATTTCATCCAATACAATATGCTCACACGAAAAACAGTTCACCTTATGTCAATCATACAAGTACTGAGGATTACCTCGCCTAAAGAATTCGGATCATTACAACACATGGACAACATAGGGGGTCTTACACCATAATCCGTTCAGAGACATGACACAACATGCAAGTACAATAATCTAGTGACAATTTCAACTGCTACCTAAAGAAGAACTGGGATTACCCTGGGCTTCAGATAGCAGAAGCAGCAGGACCTCCTCCATCTTCAAATGCAACATTCTTACTTCCTCCAATTCTTGGGTTGCTTGCATAATGCGTGCAACTAATTGCATAATTTCCAGCTTCAAGATCAAGATTACCTCATTCATGGAAGCCACACCATCTCTTTCTGCCTCTAGTAGAGCCTCAAGAACTATAATATCTGTGCTCACACTGCTCTTCGGTGGTGTTGCCTCTGAACTGCAACCATCTGGTAACATGGATGTCACACTGCTTCCACAAATAGATTATGGGGTTGTACATTGTGTCCTAGTGTGAACGGCATCCTGAAAGGTTTCCGCTGGACAAAAGTAAGAGATAGTTATCGCATGATCTAGGCAGTAAGCTTACATGGTAAACGACAAACGAATTATTGCCGACCATGGCAAGCTATATTTAAATGGTTCGAAGCAGCATTAGCCGAAAAGAAATTAAAATGGTAAGATGAAACTAGGGATGTAAGTGGCAAATAAACGACATCCGCAGTCCCATCTAGTTAGTTTTTGCTAGCTCCCTGGTTCATTTTCCTCAAAAAACAAAAACACTTTTGAACTATCATACCACTAGTGGACTTTAATCGGGATTAAACAGGACCCAGTTGACATCCCTAGTTGAAAGGGAGTGTACCACCGCTATATTTAAGTTGCCAAGGAATCTAAGCAGTTCAAATAATCTGAGAAAGCACTTAACAGTGTGGCCTCATATAAACTACGAAGACAGTCTTGTGATGAAGTTCAGAGGAAAGTTAAGGACTCAAATGAACTAGGCATGCATTTCTTTACGATAGTACAGCAGGCACTGCTGACATATTGGCCAACTCGGGTATAGCGTAACAAGTAACAAACAAGCATTCGAATCAAGCAATACATTAAAGCAAACAACTGTACTATTTGTTATTCTGTAGGATTATAGGTTGAGAGCACAAGCCAAGAAAGCAGCCCACACGCATTACATTTCACATGACGAAAACACACTAGCTTACCATATGTTGCTGTGAAGACTCACTGCTGTTGCAATGTTCTTTGAAGATATCGTCAGCATCCCGTGGTTGCAAATCTACTTGTTGTAGTTTATTCTGCACCCTCTATTTAGGTAAAATTAATTTTAATCGCATGCACTGGTTCGAATTGATCATCAATGGTTCATCTAAACTAATGAAAGAAGGGTGTGTGCATATACGACAAGATATCTGCTTCCCTCTATTTTTATGCTTGTTCGAGGTGCCAGCCCCAAAAGAACAAATATTTTGCTTGATGGGGTTGGCAGCTCCATAATTAATAGAAGCATCAAATTAGTCATGCAACTTGGGAAGATCAAGAACACACAAAAAAGTAATGAACAGAGGCTCATAGCAGTGATGTAATAGCTAGCATCAGAAAATGTAGGGTAAAACGAACAAAAACCAGCGGAACCAACAGGTGGCATCAGAACAACACCGTTATCATAAATATAGCATGCAAGAAGTAAAATAGTAGGGAGTGATATCTAGGAAGTATAGTAATACTTAGGACAAAACTAAAGCATATTAACTATATGTGCAACGGTATGTAATTTAGCACATGTAACATGTTCACTGCCATAAGTATGGCCCTACAGGTGCAAGCAGAATAACGTGTCTCATGAAAAATTGAATGATGCCTTGAAGAAATTCAAAGGTGCGGTGCTTATGCTAAGAAAGTGAACGTAGGCATTGGCCGCTGGATAATAGTACCTCATTCTCGGCGGCGTATGGGTATCGTTGGCATACTTGATAGCTAAGGATCGTCGATGGTGATCGTGTTGCGGTTGAGTTTGTGCTGGCTGTCGCCGTCGCTGAAGCGGCTCCGGTGCTACGGTTGCGGCGCATGTCGACATACAAGAAAGCTCATCTGTGGTAAGTGAACAGTTGCACAATAAAGAGAAAAACCAAAGGAGTACAGATCGAAATAACCTGATGAGGCTGCAGCGTCGGTAAATCAGGGCCGGTGGAGTTGAATATGGCGTCCGTGGAGCGGGTCCGGTGCAGTGGACGAAGGCTTCGGCGGGCGCGTTGTACAGTGCTTTCGGTGAGGCGGATCTATTGCGGCGGTCGCGGGCTTGTATGAAGGGCCAGCAAAGGGACGGACGAGGGAGTCAGTGAAGGGCCTACATTGTGGTGGACGAGGGCGCCGGTTAAGCAGATCAGGTGCGGTGGACCATGATGGCGGTCCAGGAGATCTAGAGCGGTGTACAAGCCAGTCGCTGAAGCGGCTCCGATGAAGTGGTGAGTTGGCAGTTGGGGGTTCCAAGGTGTGGAAGGTAGATCCGTCGGGGTGTGAGGTCCACCGCTGCGGCGGAGGACTAGATACGGCGGCTTGCCGTGGTTGTGGGGGGGGGGTCGGGGAGGCGAAGGGGAGGGTCTCTGGGGAAGAATGTTGGGGGCAAAGAGGGGAAAACAATGGAGTTACCAAAGTAGCCCTTTTCCGTTCATGTGGCAGGGGTAAAACAGGAATATCGCAGGGCTAAACTTTCGGGCGCGAGATATTTCGATGTGAGCAGGAAGTTTGAAAGCTTTTGGCGCCTGAAATTATATTCTGCTCTTGTACGGTCGACTATGATATCATGGCCGAGAATTTGTTTGTTTTGCACGCAAAAAAAAGTGCAAGTTTTGAAAATCAATGTCTCCAACTCGAAACTTAGATTGTCCATTCAATTCAAATATGGATCATTGAGCTACTACAAGCAAATACCATCATATGGTCCAATTCAAATGAAATTTCAAATGTGTTTATCCTAAATGATGACAAAAGCAAAAAATGTGTATGTGTATGAATAAAGTGGATGATTATAAAGTTTGAACATGCCCATATGTGTATATCTCTAGGTTTGATATATGAATTTGAAATCACGAAATCCCGGCTTAAAAATGTACCTCCGTTTAAATGAATTACAAAAGCTAATGATGGAGTCGAATTCCAAAATTCCAATCTTAGGTTTGTAATTCTGGTATATCAAAGTATATCACGCATGTTCAAAAGTATCGTTATCTCATAGTCCAAACTGTGAAACAAATTGATCAACCTTGAGTGCACACACTATTGACCATGTATATCTCAATTACACTAAAGTCCCTCAAATATAGACACCTCGCTCTTTATCT